>NW_007728386.1:64199-115863 GCF_000696425.1 Galeopterus variegatus
TCATATACCCCTCGGGCATGGGTAACAAAGGTCAGTTCTAGATGTTTTAATAGAGCCAATAGTGCAGTGCAAAGAACACTGGCTTGGAGTTAGGCAGCCCTGGGTTCAAATCCCTCCTGAGCCTCAGTTTCCAACGTGAAAAATAAGTACGAGCCTGCCTCTATTTTACAGTCACTATTAACAAAAGCAATCCATTACAATGCTAAGCACAGTGCTTAAGAGGCGATTGATAAATGGCCATTGCTGATTATTATGGCCATAGTCACTAATGTTCTGACTTGGAATATCTCTTTTCAGAAACTATTACCTTCCCAACCAGTCCACTGCTATGTAATATGCTTCCTTGATGTACATGCATTCTTGTTCTGACTCAATATCCAATTTTTCCTTCATTTCTTCATTTTAAAATAGCTCACAAAGCAGGAAACTTAACACAGAATTAAGGGGCACACACATTTTACTATGCCTGAAACCTTGCAGTGCTCACACTTTGCAGTTCAACCTCTAATCCCACCAACTAGAGAATTTCATAAGATCCTGAAAGACTTACACATTAGGGCCCTAAGAGACAATATCCTGACATTTATTTCCAAAGCCCAGGAAGCAATGGGGGAGACAAATTATACATCAGAAATGAAGAAGCATCAGCCTTTCAGGTTTATGAGGAAGGCAGCATCCCCTTTGTGGGGACAGACTGTATCCCATTCCACAATGCAAGGCACTGGGGAGGCCAAAGGCATCCCACACCAGCTCCCTGTGGTTTTATCAGCCATGCAAGGAAATGCCATGTAAATAACAGCAATAACTAATCATTACTGAGCACATACAGCTCAGCTAAGCACTTCACATGAATTTCCTCATTTAACCCCCAAGGGGAACATTAGTATTATCCCCATTATATAGTTGAGGATACCAAGGCTTCAGAAGACTAAATAATTTCCCCCTAGGTCACAGAACTAACAAGTGGCAGAGTCAGGACTTGAACTCAGACCTGTTGGCCTCAGAGTCAGTGAACTTCACACCCATATCACATAGCAAGTCCTTTGGTCACTTCAATTAGTATCAGAGCACAGAAGTAACACACGTTGACCTCTAAGTGCTACAGGAAAGTGATAATAGTCTCAAGCCTCAATGTGACCCAACTCCCTGGCCTGAAGAACACAGGGACATAAAAAAGGAAGAAGGTTTCACATGTATCATGCACTCACCAGGGACTAAGGCATCACATATGAACATACACTTGCCCAGAACCTATGAAAAAGGCTTGTATCTTATCTCTCTTGGACAGATGACAAAAGGCACAGCCTGGAGGGGCCAAACCTCTTGCCTAAGCCCCAAGCAGGGCCACCACAGCTATGGTGCAGGCTGTGCCCAGCAGACTATGAGGCAGTGAGTGGGAGCTCACCAGGACCAAGTTCTACCAACCAAGCAGTGCGCTCGAGTACTGGCTGCAGCAGCCCTGAGCACATCTTAGGTTTGTTCACCCAGAACAAGCGCCTTTACTCCCTCATCACCAGAATGGAGGCATCTTTATATAATCCACACAAAGGCTCTGTATGTACCAGCTGGAGCCCAGGTAATCACATGAAAGCTCCAAGATTGGAACTTCAGTCTATCTGATTCCAAGATGGGTACCCTTTCCACAACACCCATGCTGCAGACCAGGGCAGATTAGAGGGCTCAGGTTTTCATTGTTACTAGAATGGCAAGTACAACATTCCCACATACACTCAGAATAACTTTATTTGTGATAAATATCCAGAAGAGACAACATGTAGATTTAGTGTATTTTTTTGGCAGCTGGCCAGTACAGGGATCCCTTGACCTTGGTGTTACAACACTGTGCTCTAACCAACTGAGCCAACTGGCCAGCCCCCGACAACATGTAGACTTAAATTTAGACATCAACCTCCTCCTTTGGGAAGACTCCTTTTACCCTCAAACTAGAGTAAGACTTTATACCCAGAATTAACCCTAGAGAAGCATTCACTGCTGCACTGAAATTACCTCTCTGCCAATTTGCCATCCCACATAAGGGACCAGAACCAACAGGAACAGAGCCTGAAGCCCTGCCCCTTTACCCTTGGCACTTAGCACACAGCATACAGCAGGCACACAATAAACAATTAATGAGTACAGAAATGGAACTTGCCATCCCACATAAGGGACCAGAACCAACAGGAACAGAGCCTGAAGCCCTGCCCCTTTACCCTCGGCACTTAGCACACAGCATACAGCAGGCACACAATAAACAATTAATGAGTACAGAAATGGAAGGAGGGAAGGGAAAGGAAGGAGGAGAAGAAATGGAGATAGGAAGAGTTCCTACAGAGGGTCTGAAATGGGAGAGAACATGGAAGAGCCAAAACAAGCCTCTCAGGAGACCCATGTAAATTCTCCATCAGGTGAGCCCAACTGCCCCAGCCTCCATCAGGATGAATGAACATGTGCAGACACACACACACACACACACACACACACACACTCACACTCTCTCTCTCTCTCTCTCTCTCACTCACGAAGTCACCCATGTACACAATCACACACACTCACCGACAAAATCACACACACGCATTCTCTTACACACACACACAGATGAGAGAGAGAGAGAGAGAAAGAGAATGAGGTTGGTCCTTTAGGCAATTACCTCTTGGATCGTAGCCAAAGATTTGGTTAGGAAGAGAGGAAGAAAATGAAAGGTCATTCTGCAGACCACTTCCTACATGAGCAAAAAAGATTAAAGGGCTATAAAATAAACCAAAGGATTTAGGAACCTTCATGTCCTAAAAGGAGACCAAAATAATAAATCAATTGCTACTGAGTTAAAGGTTTAATTAAACTATTTCAAGTATCTCTCAATTTAAAATGAATTGTGAAGGTTAAACCTGAATGGAAATCATTAGAGAGAAACTAAGCCTCTACAAGCCTCATATTTTAGAGACTTTCACAAAGAGAAAAAGAAAGACTTAGAGTTCTCAATGAAAGACTTTTGAAAAAATTTTCTCATATGTAAGAGGGTGAGTCTAACTAAAGAATTAAGAAATACTTTTTAAAATTAAACTATACATGCAATTAATGTTATAGTATGCACAACAAAAAGAAAATGTACTCAAGAAGAATTTAAGACAAAAGTAAATTATTTAATAAAAGAAAATAATTTATGAAAGTAACTTAATGGTAAGAATTTGAATAAACCCATACTAGCACAAGAACATGCAAATGCCATAGACCAGCTGGGCCTAAATCCCACTCTCACACATACTAAATAGATAACCTTGAGCATATTGTTTTAACTCCTCTGAGTCTCTAACCCACATATTCCTGAAAGTAACTTAATGGTAAGAATTTGAATAAACCCATACTAGCACAAGAACATGCAAATGCCATAGACCAGCTGGGCCTAAATCCCACTCTCACACGTACTAAATAGATAACCTTGAGCATATTGTTTTAACTCCTCTGAGTCTCTAACCCACATATTCCTCAATCATAAAATCTGGACATCAGCAAGGAAACAGAAGGCCTGAACACTATAAACCAACAAACTAACACAGGTATAGAACATGTCATCCAACAACAGCAGAATACAAATTCTTCTCAAGTGCACGTAGAACATTCCTTCAGGACAGACCACATGTTAGGCCATAAATCAAGTCTCAATAAATCTGAAAGAACCGAAATCATATAATAGGAAGGAATAAGTAGGAAAAAATCTGGAAAATTCAACAATTTATGGAAATTAAATAGCACTCCTAAATAATCAATGGGTCAAAGAAGAAATTATAGTGAAATTAGAAATACTTTGAAATGAATAAAACAAAAACACATCTGCCTGGCTGGTTAGCTCAGTTGGTTAGAGCACGGCCTTATAACACCAAGGTCATGGGTTCAGATCCTCATACCAGCCAAATGCCAAAAAAAAAAAAAAAGAATACAACATATCAAAACTTATGGGATGCAGCAAAAGTAGTTCTAAGAGGAAAGTTTATAGTTATAAATGCCTACATTAAGAAAAAAGAAAGATCTCAAATAAACAACCTAACTCTCCACCTCAGGAACTAAAAAAAGAACAGACTACACCTAAAGTTAGCAGTAGGAAAGAAATAATAAAGATTAGGGCAGAAATAAGCAAAACAGAAAACAACAACAAATAAAATAGAAAAGATCAATGAAACTAAGAGCTGGGGTTTTTTTGAAAAAATGAACCCAATTGACATGTCTTTATCTAGACTAACCAAGAAAAACAGAGAGAGAACTCAAATAAATAAAATTATAAATGAAAGAGAACACATTACAAATGGTACCACAGAAATACAAGGGATCATAAGAGACGGCTATGAATTTATATGCCAACAAATTGGATAACTGGGAAGAAATGGATAAATTCCTAGAATCATACAACCTACTAAGACTGAATCATTAAAAAAATGGAAAATCTGAACAGACCAATAACAAGTAAAAAGATTGAATCAGTAACCAAAAATCTGCCAACAAAGAAAAGCCCAGGACCAGAGGCTTCACTGGTGAATTTTACCAACCATTTAAAGAAGAATTAATGCCAATTCTACTCAAACTCTTCCAAAAAAATTGAAGAGGAGGGAACACTTCCAAATTCATTTTATGAGGCCAATGCCAGACAAGTACAATACAAAAAAGATAATTACAGGCCAATATCCCTGATGAACACAGATGCAAAAATGCTCAACAAAATATTAGCAAACCAAATTCAACAACACATTACAAGGATCATATACCATGACCAAATGGGGTTTGTCCCTTGGAAGTAAGAATGATTCAACACATACAAATCAATGAATGCGACACACCACATTAACAAAATGAAGGATAAAAGTCATATGATCACCTCAATTGATGCAGAAAAAATCATTTTGCAAAATTCAACATCCTTTCATAATAAAAATCTCAACAAATTTGGTATAGAAAGAATGTACATAAACATAATAAAAGGCTATCTGTGACAAACCCACAGTTAACATCATACCCATGGTGAAAAGCTGAAAGCTTTTCCTCTAAGATCACGAACAAGACAAAGATGCCCACTCGCACCACTTCTATTCATCATGGAACTGGAAGTCCTAGCCAGAGAAATTAAACAAGAAAAATAAATAAAAGACACCCAAATTAGAAAGGAAAAAGTAAAATTGTCTGTTTGCAGATGACATAACACTATATATAGAAAGCCTTAAAGACTCCACCAAAAAACTGTTAGAATTAATAAACAAATTCAGTAAAGTTTCAGGATACAAAATCAACATGCAAAAATCACTAACAACAAACCATCTGAAAAAGAAAAAAAGGAAACAATCCCATTTATAATAGCATCAAAAACAATATAATACATAGGAATAAATTTAACGAAGGTGAAAAATCTATACACTGAAAACTGTAAGACATTAAGAAAACAAATTGAGGATGACAAAAACAAATGAACAGATATTCTCATGTTCATGAATCAGAAGAATTGATATTGTTAAAATGTCCATACACCAAAAGCAATCTATAGATTTAATACATCCTGGGGATCTACAGCATGGTGACAACTATAGTTAACAATACTGTATTGTATACTTGAAATTTGTTAAGAGAAATCATCTTCTTTCTCAGAAAATAAGCTGAACTTTCTCATTCATGTCATAGTCCAATGCTATCACACAGCTCTCCTATATAGCTCTCTTCAAAACTGTGACTCAGAGATCTAGGTGGCCGCTGCCTTGAAACTCCAATATCTCAGGTTCTTTGCATTCAGTCATACAGAGAAGGCATACCAGTCTAAGAGAGATCTTAAATGGTCTCATCATAAAAAAAAATTTTTTAAAGGGTAACTAGGTGATTGATATGTTAACTAACTTGATTGTGGTATCATTTCACAATATATACATAATGAAATAATCACATTGTAGAGCATGAATTTATACAATTTTATTTGTCAATTATACTTAATAAAACTAGAAGGAAGGAAGGAAATAAATATCTCAAATCAATAGCTTGCCCTTCCAACTTAAGAAATTAGAAAAACAGAAGCAAACTAAATCCAAAGCAAGAAGAAGGGCAGAAATAAAAAAGACTAGAGTAGAAAGAGATGAAATAGAATATAGAAAAAGAAAAGAGAAAATCAACAAAACTAAAGTTTTTTTAAAAACCAATAAAACTGGTTAAAGAAGGGCAGAAATAAAAAAGACTAGAGTAGAAAGAGATGAAATAGAATACAGAAAAAGAAAAGAGAAAATCAACAAAACTAAAGTTTTTTTAAAAACCAATAAAACTGGTTAATCTTTAGCTAAACTCACCAAGAAAAAATATATAAGGCTCAAATTGCTAAAATCAAGAATAAAAGGGGGGACATTATTATCAACCCTAAGAAAATCAAAATAATTATCAGAAAATACTATAAACAATTGTACGCCAAAAAATTAGATAGCATAGATGAAATGAAAAATTTCCTAGAAATACACAAATTACTGAACCTAATTCAAAAACAGAAAACGTGCATACACATATAACAAGTAAAGAAATTGAATCAGAAATCACAAACTTCCCACTGGAAAGATAAAAAACCCAGAAGTAAATGGCTTTACTAATGAATTCTATCAAATGTTTAAAGGAGAATTAACATGAATACTTCAAAAATCTTCCAAAAAACGGAAGAGGGAACATTTCCCAAGTCATTGTAAGAGGCTGCCATTACCCTGAAACTAAAACCAGACAAAGATATCAAAGACCCTAGACCAATATTCCTTATTAATATAGATGCAAATATATTCATCAAAATACTAGCAAACTGAATCCAGCAGCTTATTAAAAGGATTATGTAACATGACCAAGTGGGATTTATCCCAGGAAGTCAAGGGTGACTGCATTATGGTATATGAAAATCCATGAATGTGATACACCATATTAACAAAATTTAAAACACACACACACACACACGATCATCTTAACAGATGCAGGAAAAGTATTTGACAAAATCCAACACCCTTTTATGATAAAACAAAACAAAACACCCAACAAAATAAGAATGGAAGGAAATTCCTTAACCTGATGAAGGGTATCAAAAAAAGAAGGCCAAAAAACAAAAAAGACCCACACCTAACTTCATACCTAATGGTGAAAGACTGGATGCTTTCTTCCTAACATCAGGAACAAGACAAGGATGTCTATTCTTTCCATTTCTATTCAACAACACACTGAAGTTTCTAGTCAGGGCAATTAGGCAAGAAAATTAAATATGAGGCATCCTGATTAGAAAAGGAAGAAGTAAAACTATCTCTATTCACAGATGACAAGGGACTATACAGGTTGAATATCTCTTATCTGAAATGCTTGAGAACAAATGTGTTTAAGATTTTGGATTTTTCAGATTTTGGAATCTGCATTATACTTACTGGTTCAGGATCCCTAATCCAAAAATCTGAAATCCAAAATGCTCCAATGGGCATTTCCTTTGAGTGTCACATCAATGCTCTAAAGTTTTGCATTGTTTTGCATTTTGGAGAATTTTGGATTTCAGATTTTCAGATTAGGGTTACTCAACCTGTATAGACTCCTATGGAATCCACTAAAAAACTATTAGACCTAATAAACAAATTCAGCAAGGTTACAGGATACATGATCAATATAAAATAATGGTTGTATTTATAAACTAGCAATCAACAATCTGAAAGTGAAATTAAGATAATAATTCTGTTTACAGTAGTATCAAAAAGAATAAAATACTTTGGAATTAAAGTAACCAAGGAGGTATATAAGATTTGTACACTGAAAAACACAACACATTGTTGAAAGAAATTAAAGACCTAAATAAGTGGAAAGACATCACATGTTCACGGATTGAAAGATTTAATATTATTAAGATATTAAATATCAGTCTCCAAACCAATCTTCAGATCCAATGCAATTTTTATCAAATTCCAGCTACCTATTTTGAAGAAATAAGCTAATCCTAAAATTCATATGGAATTGCAAGGAACCCTGAAAAGCCAAAACAGTCTTGATAAATAAAAAGTTTGTAGATTCAAACGTCCCCATTTCAAACTTATTATAAAGCTAAAATAATCTAAACAGTATGGTACTTGTATGAGGACAGACATAATGAACCATGGAATTGAATTGAGAGTTCAGAATTAGGGCTGGCCCAGTGGCACACTGGAGAGTGCGCCGCTTGGGAGCGCGGCAGTGCTCCCACCGAGGGTTCGGATCCCATGTGGAGACCGGTTCCCGCTCACTGGCTGAGCGCAGTGCGGGCGCAACACCGAGGGTTGTGATCCCGTTGCCGGTCCCCGGTATGGGCACGACACCGAGGGTTGCGATCCCATTACCGGTCAGTAAAAAAGACAAAAAGAAAAAAAAAAAAAAAAAAGAATTAAACCCATACATCTATAGTCAATTGGTTTATGACAAGGGTGACAAGATCACTAAATGAGAAAAAAAACAGTCTTCTCGACTAATGGTTGAGAAACTAATCGTGCTAGAATAACTGGATAGCCACATGTAAAAGAATGAATTTGGAACCCTATCTCACACTACGTACAAAAATTAACTCAAAATGTGTCAAAGGCTTAAATGCTCAACCTCATTAATCATCAGGGAAACACAAAATCAAAACCACAATGAGATACCAATTCACACCCACTAGGATTGCTATAATCCAAAATGTAAAAACTAACAAGTATTGGCAAAGAAGTGGAGAAATTAGATCCTCATATATTGTTGACAGGAATGTAAAGTGGTCCATCTACTATGAAAAACACTTTGGCAATGTTCAAAAGCTTAAATATAGAATTACCATATGACCCAGCAGTTCCACTCCTAGGTATATACTAAAGAGAAATGAAAACATAACCACGTAAAACCTTGTACAAAATGTTCATACAAGCATTATTCATAACAGCTAAAAAGTGGGAACAACTCAAATGTCCATCAACAAATGAACGGATAGACAAAATGTGGCTTATGCATACAATGAAATATCATTCAGCCATAAAAAATAAAGTGCCGACACATGCTACAACATGGATGAACCTTGAAAACATTATGCTAAGTGAAAGAAGCCAGATACAAAAGGCCACATATATGATTCTATTTGTATGAAATTTACAGAATAGGCAAATCCATAGAGAAAGAAGGTAGGTTAGTGGTTTCCAGGGGATGGGGAAAGGAGAATGGGGAGTAACTGCTTAGTGGGTTTAGGGTTTCTTTTTGGAGTAAAAATGTTCTGGAATTAGGGAGTTGTGGCAGTTGCATAACACTGCGAATTTTAATCACTGCATTTTTCACTTTTGAATTGTTTAAATGGAAAATTTTATTTTATGTGAATTTTGTCTCAAAAAAAAGTAGTGAAAAAAGAATTAGTGAACTGGAAAATAGATCAGAAGAAAACACTCAAAATGCAGCACAAAGAGACAAAAGCATGGAAATACAGAACTTAGAATAACGGCATAGAGAAGGGCCAACACATATTTAACTCAAGTCTCATCAAGAGGAGAGGAAGATAATGAAGCGATACTGGAAGGCATAACAGTTCAGATTTTTCCAAAATTTATAAAAATCATTAATCTATTGGTTTAAGAAGTCTATCCAATATCAAGTGGGACAATTCTTTTCAAAAAATCCTATGTAGGTGCATCACATTGAAAAACCAATGCAGATTCTGACTCTTCGTGCCCCATATAAACTTTTCTCCTCTCACCTCTCCCCTAAAGCAAAGAGTATCAAACATGTGCTATCAATTGACATGTGATTACGTACAACTTTCTGCCTCCCTCCTGCTTTCCCTAAATGGGGAGAGGACAGATCTGCTCATAGGCCTGGGAGGGGGCTGAGTCACGCCATGGACACACCACCAGTATTAGTTGATGGTGATGTTGACACAAATAATAATTGTTCTTCCTTACTTGCCATTACTAGTTTCAGGTACTGGATTTTCCTAGTTTTTCACCTTATGCCACTAACAGTAACTACAGAACTTCCTAACTTCTCAACAACTCAATCTTCTGTCAGGTATATTTCTCTGAACACCCTGGTTATGACCAGAGCAACTTGTTAATCAAAACATTTTTTGTCTGGAGTCTCTCCTTGTTAACGGTGTCTGACAGACATCAACAAGCCAGCCTGTTTAGAAATGCCAATCTGAACACTCCCAGGAAAGAACAACTGGATTATCAGTGTGGCTAATGAGCCCTGCAATGGGATGTTTACTGCCATATATTGGGCTTTTGCACAGGAGACTGATTGTTGTCCCTCATCATATAAAAAGTTTTGGGGGGGACTTTTGCAGCTGTTCCTCCTGTACTATATATTTTCTTTGCCTGTGGGGACCTAATTACAGTGCCTGAATGTTTCTCTAATCCATGCACCTGCTGCACCTGATTCATTCAGCAAGAGATGTCTGGATGCTGCAGACAAGATATATCTCACTTTGCACATTGACTGTGAACTCAAAAGTATCTGAGTGAATCAAAGCTTTTTAATTTGAATTCTAGATCCAGGTTTACATGATGAGTTTATAAATGCTGTTTCTAAGATTATATACACTTATTTATCAATCATGTATGTTATAACAGCAGCTTCCCTTTATAGTGTTCTATGTGCCAGGCCTCATCCTAGGTGCTGTAAGTATATCCTTTGACTTAATCTTCATAGCTCCCATTGTGACAGGCATATTTGTCTTCATTTTTCAGATAAGCAAAGTGAGGTATAAAGAAGTAACATCATTTGCTTCAGGTAATGCAAGTAGATGCTATAGCTGGGTCAAACCCATACCTGTCTGACAGCAAGCTCATGCTCTTCACACTGTTGGAAACTTTCATCTCTTCTACCAAGCAGGCACTGGAGGAGTATCTACAGGGGCCAGGCATGGGGAATTCAAAGACACAATCTTACTTGAGCAGATCTACATTTGGACAACTCTTGTGACTTCTGGGTTGGAAATGTGGATTTTCTACATTTCTGCCATGCCTGTGAAACAGAGAGCTGGCATCCAAGTATTCAAGAGCAAATCAGCATCAACAAGCTAATTGTGGGTATGGCGTCCCTGTCCAGCACCCCAGACCCCCTTACCATCTCCAGTTTTGCTTGGGTTGGGGGGTTCAGGAGTACTCAGAGGCCTAAGGGGAATGATGATCTCATCCACATTCACCCCTTCTTCCGTGTGCTTCTCAGACACATGCGAGAGAAGCTCTGACTGATTTGGTGAGAAAAGATTACAACATTTACACATGAAGATAGCCGTGTTTTCTGTAAGAAAAAAAAAAGAAAAATATGTTATTTCATCTCCATGTAAACAATTATTATTTCCAATTGCCAAATGAAATACTGAAGGCCTCCAACAGATTGTGTCATTCTGGTAGATACCTCCACAGGAGGCAGCTCACTACCATCTTCAGGTGGCCCCAGTTGCCAGAAAGTTCTTTCCTTAGGCTTTCAAAACCTCAGTCCTTCTGAATAGTTTCTAATATAGACTTCCCTGTTACCCAAATCTACTCACTGCCCATATTCCAGTATAGATACAGCCAAGTAAAAAACAAATATGCAACTTGAAAAATCAAATCCTACCCCTCAAATGAATGAACTGCACTGACAGCAAGTAAGTATGCTAGTTAGACTCTCGAATTAGGTGCAAGGAAAAACTGAACAAAATGGCCTTTTTCAAGAGCCAAGACAACTTTCAATGACTGGCACAGGAACTAAAAACAAGAAGGATGAGAATCTGTTGCCTTTCTTAAGTCACTTAATTCCTATTTTAAAGCATTATCACTGTTCACCAATATTTACTAATAAGTCTATTATGTCTGTCCCATTATACTAGGCAGGAAGACAAAATGAGAAAAGAAAATACTCATTTTTGACTCTGATAAAAACAATTATCTGCATACACAAAATAATAAATTTAGGATACAATAACAAAAGCCAGATTTTATTATTATTTTTACATTTATACTGAAAGAATTGCTATGATGGAAAGGACAATGGCTTTAAAACCAGAGAGGCCCAGGTTAAATCTCAACTTAAGTCCCTAAATGGGTCATAGCTGGGTGACCTTGGGTTGCTGGAATTAAATAGGAAATGCACATAAGGTACCTCCTCAGCAGCCAGAACACAGTAGGCACTCAGGAAATAACAACACTGAGGCAGTCCAGTTCCCACCTCCTATGTTCCCTCACCCATGTAGCTGGCCAGCTGAAAATCTTCTCCCATGCTGCTGGCTCCCCTGATGTTCTCCAGGCCTCAGGGAGACTCTTCCCATTGCCTGGCTGTCACAGGAGACCACCCGGCCACATGCTCTCTATCAATGCTGAACAAATACCTCATACCTCCTCCCCTTTGCTCACTCTCACTGCTAATCTTGCTTGCTATTCCACTTGAAGCAGCCAGAAGCCAGCTTCCTCCACCACACCTACCAGCCCGCCTGCCTCTTTGCCCCCCTCCCTGCCCATGGTGGCACCCACGTGTACAGGCAGTGGTCTGCCCCAGAGCACGGGTGTTTTATCACTCACATCACTTAAAAATGCTGACTCATGGAAATAATAAAAAGCAGACTAACATCTGATCAGTATGATTATGCCTTCTAAATTCTCTAAAGACGATGCGCCCCTTATTGCCTGCCCCCATGGCAGACTGCTCCCACAGCCCTCCCCTTGGCAGGCCACAGACAAAAAGCATACAGCAGCTTGTGTGTGCAGAACTGAGCCCCTCCCATGCCCTCAGTGACATTGTTCCAGCCGTGTCTGCTTCTTTCTCCAGATCATCAACTCTTCCCTCTCTCCTGGATCCTTCCCACTGGCCTGCAAACATGCTCTTATTTCTCCCATCTTAAAACAAAAACTTCTCTTGATCCCCACCCCATTTTTCTCCTTTCTACAACACAACTCCTCTACCAGAAAGGGGAGATGAGAAAAGCAATAGGCCAACGTGGCATTGGTCGGGTGGAGAGAGTGCCTCTGCGAGGCTCTGCAGTCCCAGGAGCGCCCCTCTCTGTAGACACAGAAAGGGCTTCACCATGAACAAGCAGGGAAGTTAATGACCTAGGAGAATTTTCCTACTAAACAACACACGAAATCGAAATTTAACAAAGCAGAACACTGCTTCGTCAGTGAAAATCTCTCCTGAATACTATCAATCAATGTTTTCTTTTTTTCCAAGAAATGTTTTATTCCTAAGGAACCCAAAATGCCTCCCAAACAAGAAGAGATTACAGTAATACTTTTTTCTTTATGTGAGGCCACTTGTTTTCAATGTGCTTCCTGCTGCTCCTACAATAATCTTACTATTTAGGCAAAAGGGTTTTGTAATCCCCAGTCCACAGGTAAAGATCCTGCTTGAGTCACAGGGGCAGGAAGTAGAGGCCAGACTCAAGGTATGTTTGGCTACAGAACATGAGCTGTGTTCCTCCAAGTTAAAGCTAAAATACTTATGGCTCT
Organism: Galeopterus variegatus; assembly: GCF_000696425.1. Classification (NCBI taxonomy): domain Eukaryota; kingdom Metazoa; phylum Chordata; class Mammalia; order Dermoptera; family Cynocephalidae; genus Galeopterus; species Galeopterus variegatus. The sequence continues at coordinate 77,636 of NW_007728386.1, forward strand.
ATATCCAGCAATATCTGAAATGAAAACTCATTACAGACAGAGCATAATCCCAAAATCACATATCAACGTCATACCTGTTCATTTCAGCAGCTGTTAAGCAGTGACCACAGGTGGGCCCCACCCCAGGCACAGAGATCAATCAGGCATGAGGCCACAGAGTCACACAAAATAGCTCAGATCAGGGCCATGAGTTTTAGAAAGCAGGCTACTCTCGTCAGGCTTGGGAAAGGTTGGCACTATCAAAAGAAAGGGTCCCTTGGCCAGCTGGATGACAGCGGCCATCACCAAGCCCTTGCTGTGCTGGAACAAATGACTTTTTTTTTCTTTATTTTTTTTTAATTTATTTTATTTATTGAATCAAAATCAGTTATACATATTTTGGGGGTTGAACATTGAGATGTGTTGATCAAATCAATATTACTAGCATATGTATTGTTACAAATTGTAATTATTCTTTATGCCCCTTGTCCAATCTCTCCCCTTCCTCCATTCCCTTCCCCTCCCCCCCAATTACCCTAGACTTCTTCTCTCCTTCTGAAAGAATCATTGTTACTCTGTTAATTTGTTGCCTAGATGATCTGTCCAATGCTGAGAGATGTGATTGGGTCCCCCAATATTATCATAGAGCAGATGCTTCTTCTGTTACTCTGAAATTGGCTTTGTGGAAAGAGACATCCTCTTCTTTTCTTTGACTCTGCTGGTGACTCTCCTTGTGTGAACGCAGTCCAGTGGTTGGCGGACCATCTGCGTGGTGCTTGTGGTGTCTAGTCGCTTTCGCAGCAGCCATGGTTATTGTTGAGGCTGCAGTGGGCCACCTACATGGAGGTGCTGTTCCTGGTATGCTCCTTGGCACTGGTGGTATGCCTGGTTGTGGGGTGTGTCTGGTCCCCTTCTCCATGCCCTGGGTCCCTGGGCAGGCCCCAAGGTGCTGGCATGGTGTGCCTGGTTGTGGGAGGAGGGTCTGGTCCCTGGCTCCATACCTTGGGTCACTGGGAAGGACCCAAGGTGCTGGCTAGGTGTGCCTGGCTGTGGGAGAGAGGTCGGGTCCCCTTCTCTATACCTCAGGTCCCCAGGCAGGAACAAATGACTTTTACTGGCTAAACAGCTTCCAAGCCTTCCAGCAAAAGGCCAGCGTCTATATTTAAAATACGAAATAGTAAGAGGCCTAGACAGCAGAGGGGCACATGCACTCAGAGAGCATGTAAGAAGGCCAGTGAGGATACAGATGAGTGTCCCAGGCTTCCACACCTCCCAGGCTTGTGAGAAGCCTCCCATCAGTGATTCGCCCACAAAGGCCTGCTCATAGTACGTCTGGGATGACTTATCCCTACAACATGCATGAGGGCAGTAGAGTCTGGTATTATCAAACAAACAGCCATCAGCAAAAGGGCCAGAAGCTTCAGAGACACTCACTTGTCACTTGTAACCATGGATCTACTTCCTGAGATCCTACCTTCATGATTATCCAAAGTGTATTCATCAAGATACACAACACAGAGGTATTTCTAATAACAAGTTTCCAGAAACAAGCTGAGTGTTCAGCAATGGGCAAATTGGAACATATCCACAAAATGAATTACAACACAGCCAGTGAAAATCCCACCTTCAAAATCTTAAATACCATAGGAAAATGCACATAATGAATGCTAAATTTTAAAGAATGGTATACACAATTATTTGGTATGAACATAATTTTGCTATTAATGGATAGACATTATTTATAGATGGGTGGATGGAAGAATAGCCAGCCACACTGAAAGAAAAATACAACAAAATCTTGACGGGGAAACTCTTTTTTGATCATTGTTATATTTTCCACAATGAGACTAAATAACTTTTAAAAATTAGAAAGATGCTAGACCGTCTGAAAAGACAAACAGCAGGTGTGAAACAGTCCCAGAGGACCAGCCTAAGCTGCTCAGGCAAGGACAGCATCTTGCTCAGGTGCAGCCCCCAGCCTGGCACGTGATGGTGCTCAGCAAACGTGTGAGCCGAAACACACACTGCAAATAAAAAAGACTGAGAGTGCAGGGAAAGGAGAAATCCTTTGCTGAGGTGCCTGGAAGGTTCTGGGAAGAAGCAATTGAACAGATCTTTAGAGCAGTCAGGCCTCAAATCGGCAGTCACAGGAAGGGCTCTCAGCCTCCAGATGCACCAGAAGCACCAGGCATGGGCTCCAGCCCACCCTCCACCAACAGGATCTCTTTCAATCCCCCCACCTCTCCACAGGCCAGGCTCATTATCTGGGGATATCTACAGGTGCAGAACTGAGGTTCAGAGAGGCTGATCTTCCCTACACCAAACAGCCAGGGAAGTGCAAGGTCAAGGCAGAACCCAGATTTCCCTGACCCAGGCCCAAGGTCAGCACTGGTTAGGAACTGTAGGGAAAATATAGGAAAATGGTCAGGGCCCCTCAGATGTTCAGAATCTTGCCGAGCATTTAATATAAAGAGGCACGTGTGCCCAAGGTGTTCATTGGCTATTGTCTGATTTAACTGCATATGTGTGCCCAGGTGTCCTGTGTTATGGACTTAAGTATAAAGGACCACTGACTCTGATCCATGGCTCCCCACCCCCAGGATGCCCCCCGGGGGGGGTGGTCACAGGGAGGCCATTACTGCTTCTGGAGGCTGCTGCCTGCAAGCTGTTGCTGCCAGTGCCCCCAGGATGCGCCAAGAAGACACCACTGCTGCTTCTGCTGCTACTGCTGAGGACTGAGCTTGTGTTGTCTGCCAGTGACTCCCGGGATCTTTCCCAATTACCTAGCATGGACCTGCATGTGAGGGATCTGGTGACCTAACCTGGCATCTGGACAATGGGTTTGAAGGGTCTGAGAGCCCTAGCTCTGACAATACAAATGGAAACTTAGTATAACTAAAATAATGAAACATTTTGGCTTTAGTTATGAAATGCCTAGCTTTACAGGAACACACAACCCCACAAAGCCAAAGGACCACAAACCAGACCCCATCCCCACCACCAGCCTTGCAAGCAGGTGAGCTCAGTTTTGCTACTAACAATGCAATCCTATATTTAAAAACAGCCTGTCCCAGAAGCTCAGAGTAGAGTGCAAGGTGCACCCTCTTGAACACAATCTGTGCATATCTTCCAGGCCTCCAGTGCACAGACTATGTACTCTTAGGAGATGTCCTTAAAGTGGTGTGTGAACAGGAAAATGCTAAGGCACACAAAGAGAGGGCCATATCAGGCTGCATGACCCAAATATTAAGAATTGTTAATATGACAAAATAACAATAAAGGAGGCACTTTCGTTTTTTATACTGGACTCATATGAAAAAATGTATCTCGTACTCTGAAATATAATCATAATTATGTTGTCAGCTAATTCTGATGAAGATGCTATAATTTGGGTGCATTTTTAGGTCCAATTACTGTGCACTCATCACTAACAAAAGAATTCAAAGGGAAAATGACGTATTCAGCACAAGGAAAACCACAGAAGTTTGGGGTTTGAGCATTCCATTCCTATAAATTATTTGCCAGTTTTTAACCAGCTACTCTGTACTATTAAAAAGGAAGCTTTAAAACAACTGTATAAATAAGTCCTCATCTCTGACCTCTGATTTGCAAACATTCCCAGCCAGGAATACCCAGGTCCTGTCTGCAACCTCTGACCTCCCTGCCTGCTCTGGGGACCTGGGGATGAACGAGGACTTCTGACCACACTCCTCCCAGAAGGTGGCTATGAACTGGAATATGGGTTCCTAGATCCCAGGAGGGTGAGTGGGCCCCCTTGACTCAGGAAGTGTCCTTGGGAGTTGACAGGGCACAGCTGTAGGTGACTGGTGCTTTGCCCACGGGCAGCAGAGTGGTCCACTTGAGCTGGCCTGCTCTGAACAACCCCTCCCCAAATCTGAGGCCCTTGATCCGGGCAAGAAGGGTCAGGCCAAACTTGAGCTAAAGTCACCTGTTCCATTTTGTTAGGATGAAATTATATTTACTTTCTTTAATGTTATAACACTATTATTTTAATAAATCATAAATATTTAAATGTAAAAAAATAATAATAAAGTCACCTACTCCAGCCAACTCAAAGGATGCTCCGGCAGCCAGCTCAAAAAGCAGGGCATACTCTTCCTCTACCACGTCCTTTGAAAGGCCATCTGCTACAAGTCTTAGGGGTGAGATGACTGGAAAAGATGGGGGTCGGGCATTTTGGGGTATCCCAGCCTTTATATCAGCTTTTATTATTATATCATTATCATTTACTGTATACAAGTTTCAGTATGACACGCTCATTGTAAAAGAGTCAAATAGTACAGAAGTAGATGGACTACATACAGCCCCCTCATCATCCCTTCTGAGCATGAGAGCATCCCTGAGCACAGTGTGGTGTGTGTCCTTCCAGAACTTTCACTGCTCATCAGAGACAGATACACAGACACAGAGAGAGACGGGGGAGGAGGTAATACAATCATAATATTCTGAGCATGAGAGCATCCCTGAGCACAGTGTGGTGTGTGTCCTTCCAGAACTTTCACTGATCATCAGAGACAGATACACAGACACAGAGAGAGACGGGGGAGGAGGTAATACAATCATAATAGCATTGAAAACTCCCGCAAACCCCTCTGCTCTGGGGTCCCCCAGTGCCCTGCCCCTCCACCCTCACTGTACCTCCTCTGGAGCCCTGCTCCTAGGTGGGGCTCACCACAGAAGATGGGCAGAGGAGGCATCTAGTGTCACTGGCATGGAGGGCCTCAGCGTCCTCAAGTAAAAACTCAAAATACAATTTCTTATAGATACAACGTTAGAAACAGTGTCAATATGCAAGAGATTGCATGGAAACTGCCCAGGACTGGGCATCAGTATTAGTAGACTCTGACTGGCTGCATATCTGTGGGAAAGTCCCTGAATCTTCCATACTCACAACAGAAAGAGCTGCAAGTGGGGCAGCCTAGGAGAAAAGTCCCTGTGATCACTTCTAGCCTATTACTAAAGACCCAGCAGTGACAGAAATTAGCAGTTCACATTCACTGGAGGCAGACAGGCCCTTGGGTCTGGGGAAGGGGAAATGCCATGTGTGACCTGGTTTCTACACCCCAAACTTTCAGACCAAGTTTTCCTAGGGTAGAGCCTGCCTGTCTACAAGGGGCCATATCCAGACAACCCAAGACCGGGAAGGGGCCAGGAGACAGCCATCTGCACCTGTCAAAGCCATGGACTCCCAGCCACACCCTGAAACATTTTTATGCAAATGAAAGCTAAGGTGAAAACCAAAAACTAAGGACAGGTTGGAGGTAAGAAAAGACAGAGCAGAAAGGCAGCCCAAGGGACAGGTCATAGACACCAAGACCCCAGAGGTGGGCAGGCAACTGACAGCAAGGGCAGGAACCACAAGAATTGGGCCACGGGGGTGTGGGGACACGGCAGCCTGTGCAAAAGCTCACCACAGCCTCAGGCCACCCAACGCACACATACGTGTTTCAGATGCTGTAGCAAAACACTTCAGAAAGATGGAGTAGACAATTTTACTCTGCCCACTATGTACAGCTAAACAACCTGGACATTTTAGCTAAAACAAACATAAGAAGACTAAAAGTTGGAGGGAAGAAGACAGAGCCGCTGACAACCTCAGGAGCTGAGGTACAAGGCGTTGAAGTGGCCTGGCTTTTCACTTTGATCCTGGCACCCAGACAAGGAACTGAAGAAGTCAGCAATCTGGAAACACCAATAGGCACAAGCAAAAACAGCTCCAAAAAATGCCTACTGTCTCTAGCCAAAGGACCAGGAAAGGGGCAGCCTGGCAAGAAAGCAATCTCTTAGACAACATCCACCCTACAATAGCCAAACACCTCAGAAAACACTGCAGCTCCATCTCCACCCTGCTAGCAAAGGCCAAGTAGGAAGCCAGGACTCCCACCTCCTACTCCCAGCTGGGCTGGTGTCAGCAAGGCCTAAAGGAGAACCAACATTTTCACCTGCATCCAGCAATAATGAAACCACGACCTCCTCACTGAAGTGTCACTGGAGGCCACACGGGGGGTTATACTGAGACACCCCTGCCCCTCCTAACCAGGCTTGATATCAGCAGCAGAGACCTAGCACGAAGTCTGAACTCCCACCCCCAACCAGCAGTAATGAGGCCTACCTTCCCCCAGGTGTCAACAGAGGCCAAGTGGGGAGCCTGGACTTCTACCCCCACTGGCAGCAAGGAGGCAGAATCCCCTTCCCCAAACCAGAACATTGTCAGAGAGAGCCAGCTAAAAAGAGAAGATGTAAATGAGATCCAGACTACATCATAATACTTAAACGTCCAGGACCCAAAGAAAAACTGTTCATGATTTTCCAAGAACGAGGAAAATCTTAGTTGGAATGAAAAAAGATAATCAATAGACATCCACACTGGATGACACAGAGGTTGGGATTATCTGACAAGGATTTAAAACAGCCATCATAAAAATGCTCTAATGAGCAAGTACAAGCATGCCTGTAACAAATGAAAAAACTGAGAGTCTCAACAAAGAAATAGAAGATATAAAGAAAAACCAAATAAAAATTATAGAACAGAAAAATATAGTAACAACAAAAAAACTTCAATGGATGGGCTCAAAGCAAAATGGAAAGAACAGAAGAATCAGTGACACTGAAGACAGAACAATGGAAAGCATGCAATTTGAATAATTTAAAAAAATACACTGAGAAAAAAATGAACAGAGCTTCAGGAACCAGTGCAACTATAAAAGATCTAACATTTGTGTCATCAGAGTCCCAGGAAAGGAGAAAGACAATGGGACTGGAAAAGTATTCAAAGAAATAATGGCTGAAATTTTCTCAAATTTGGCAGAAGATATAAACCCACAAATTCAGGAAGCTAAACAAACCCCAAACAGGATAAACCCAAAGAAATTCATGCCAAAATACATGCTACGATTTGAATGTCCCCGCCAAAACTCATGTTAAAATTTCATTTTTTGGTGACAATATTAAGAAATGGGCTCAACCCTCATAAATGGATTAATGCCATTATCTCAGAAGTGAGTTAGTTGTCACTGGAGTGAGCTCCTGATAAAAGGATGAGTTCAGCCCCCATTTTCTCTCCATCTCGCACTCCCATTAGCCCTTCTGCTCTCTGTCTTGGGACAACCCTCGCCAGATGCTGGTGCCATGCTCTTGGACTTCCCAGCCTCCAGAACTGTAAGCCACATAAACACTTCTGTTTAATATAAATTACCCCATCTCAGGCATTCAGTTATAGCAGCAAAAAACAGACTAAGACAACACATCATAATCAAACTTCTAAAAACTAAAGACAAAGAAAAAAATCTAAAAGTAGCATAAAAAACAATTTCCTATAAGAAAAAATTACTTGAATGACAGCAGATTTTTCACCAGACATAATAGAAGCCAGAAGGAAATGGCACAACATTTTTTAAGTGCTGAAAGAAAAGAACTGTCAATCTTGAAATCCATATCTGGTGAAAATGCCCTTCAGGAATGAAGGAGAAATTGAGACATTCTCAGAGGAAGGAAAACTAGAGAATTTGTCACCAGCAGACATAACCCAGAAGAAAGTTCTACAGGAAGTTGTCTAAACAGAAAGGAAATGATAAAACAATGAATCTTGGAATATCAAAAAGGAAGAAAAGAAAGGATAAAAATAAGAGTGAATACAACAGATTTTGCTCAAATGTTGGACAGTTAAAGCAAAAAGTGTAACTCTGTATGATGTGGTTCTCAATGCATGTAATAAACATTTACAACAATTATACAAATACGGGAGGGGAAGGGACATGAAGGATGGGAAGGTTTCCACAGTTCACTCAAAATGGCCAAATGTCAACAAACAGTTCTGTATCTTAACTGCAGGGTAATTACACAAATCTACACATGATAAAAATGGATTTGAACTAAACACACATATTATACCAACATCAATTTCTTGGTCTTCACTCAAAATGGCCAAATGTCAACAAACAGTTCTGTATCTTAACTGCAGGGTAATTACACAAATGTACACATGATAAAAATGGATTTGAACTAAACACACATATTATACCAACATCAATTTCTTGGTTTTGATGTTGCATAATAGTTGTGTAATATATAACTACTGGGCTGGGATAATGAAAAAATTCTGAAGATAAATAGTGGTGACGGATGCATAACAATGTAAATGTACCTAATGCCACTGAACTGTACACTTCAAAATGGTTAAAATGTAAATTTTATCTTATGTATATTTTGTCAAAAAGAAAAAACAAAGTGTAATCACTGGGGTAAACTGGGTAAAGGAAACATGAAGCTTCTCTGTATTATCTTTGCAACTTCCTGTGAATTTACAATTATCTCAAAATAAAAAGCCAAAAAAAAACGTGGCAAACAAAACCAGTCTGGATCCTCTGGAAAGGGCACTAGATTTGAGAAGAATCATAAATACTGCTAGGTGGCTTATCCGTGAGCCCATCCAACCAATCCCAACCACCCTACAAGGTACATGAGGCTCATAAAGATGGAATGAGACAGCTCAAAGAGGCACAAGCCTAGATGAGATCTGGGTCCACGTGCCTGTCTCCTGGCGCTGGTGGGGAGGTTAAGGGTCTGAAAGGCTGGCTGTGCAGCCCACACCTCTGTCCAGCACCCTCCCCACCGCCTCCTCTCATGGCTGTAGCCAGAACCCAACACCATCTTCCCCTAGCAATGATGCTGCTAGGGACACAGTAGGCACTCAATAAGTGTTAAGGGGGCTGATGATTACAAAATGCTTAAACATTTATCAATAACCACAAGAAGACAAAATGCTACATTACTAGACTATTACACTATTTAAAAACTGTAGTTTAAAAATCTCTTACTTCTTCTTTATTAGTATAAATCATCCTCCCTGTTTTGTAACTGTGTTTCACTCAGATTGATTAACTTTGAAGAGAGTTCAATAGCCAAAGCTAAGATCCTATTAAATTATCTCTCTTATGAGAAGAGTAGGGTGGCAAATTCCTCCTGAGTTCTATTTTTGTTTTCTTGTTTTTCCACTTGCCCTTAAGTTATTCAATTCATTAGAGCCATCAACTTCCCAAAAGAAGTGGAAATATTTTAACAACACAAAGCCAGAATGCTATCACATCCAAAGTAATGAATAAAGTCTCATATTGTGCAGCTTGGGACAATTTAAAATACATTTTTCCTTTACATTCAGGGTAAGAGACTCAGGTCAGGACAAAACATTTCCTTCCATTTAGCTTATTTTGCAGAACTTTTAGCCAGCTGTGGATATACGATGTCATCACCATCGTCATCACACTTAACTGAAAACTGTAATCAAAAGAATGGGATTGAAAGAGGAAGAAGTAGAGGACGAGGAAGCTTAAACTAATTAACCCCTCACCGTGAACCAGCGCCAACAGAGGCTCATGCTAGGCGTATTTAATCTTCACCACAGTCCAAGAAATAAGTTGTGTTACTGTATTTCCTCAAATGTAAGACATCTATTTTAAGGAGCAATGATATTTTACATACCACTAAAAAAAAGATTACAACGCTGCCAAATGAACCAAGACACACTGGTTTCTTATCACACCAACTGTAAGGCACCTCCTGATTTTAGAGATGTTAAAGAGCAATGATATTTTACATACCACTAAAAAAAAGATTACAACGCTGCCAAATGAACTAAGACACACTGGTTTCTTATCACACCAACTGTAAGGCACCTCCTGATTTTAGAGATGTTAAAACGTGAGCCCTTGAATCAATGAAATTCAGTAACATCTCCATATCCTGACAGGTCAGCACAAGTGCTGGGCAGGCTGGACGTGAACTCAGGAAAGCCTGACTCGCAACCCCGGCCTGAGCCCTGTAAGGCCCCATCTTCCCACTCTGCACCCCAACACCTCTGGGCTGACCTCTGTTAACGGTACTTCAAACCCAGCTTTAAAGAGAGAGCTGGAGATAAATATTTCCTGAGTACCAGGCGCTTCCACACCTTATCACATTTAATCGTGACAAATAGGCTGCTGCTAGCCCATAAGGCACCTCTGGGAGAACTGAAGACACGCACCCCTTCCTTAAGACACTAGCACCCCCTGTCAGAAAGCAGCCATAATATATTGATTTGGTGGGAAAAGGCTCTTTACTACCACTTGTCAAAAACTTTTGTAATAAATATACAAATCTGTTATGTGAAATGAGCCCCTCAGATGTGGCACTGCTGTGCAATGTACAACCCACACAGCTGTATACAATAGGCCTGCTGATAAGTCAGACATGAAGATATTATTATCCTGTGTTACAGATGAGACAGCTATAACCTGATTAAAAGGACCAAATGCAGGCCTATATAGTTCCAAAGCTACTTGGTCAGCTCACAAGGAGCTTAAAAATTAGGTAGGAAGGCAGGCTGTGGGTGCATCTATACAAGAATATCCTAACCACATGCCACGGGGGAGTTTGTGGAGAAGGCAGAAATCCTCGTGGCTGAGGCACCAGGGCGAGGCTTATCAGGGGAGGGGCAGGTGAGCAGTGGTCTGGGAGGTGGAAAAACTGCACGAGGAGGACAAGAGGGCAGCCGAAGCGTCCAGCCAGAGGGGCAGGACTGGGCAGAGCCTGAACCCCTCGAAGAGCCTTGGGTGTAGAGGGGGNCCTTCAGGAATGAAGGAGAAATTGAGACATTCTCAGAGGAAGGAAAACTAGAGAATTTGTCACCAGCAGACATAACCCAGAAGAAAGTTCTACAGGAAGTTGTCTAAACAGAAAGGAAATGATAAAACAATGAATCTTGGAATATCAAAAAGGAAGAAAAGAAAGTATAAAAATAAGAGTAAATACAACAGATTTTGCTCAAATGTTGGACAGTTAAAGCAAAAAGTGTAACTCTGTATGATGTGGTTCTCAATGCATGTAATAAACATTTACAACAATTATACAAATACGGGAGGGGAAGGGACATGAAGGATGGGAAGGTTTCCACAGTTCACTCAAAATGGCCAAATGTCAACAAACAGTTCTGTATCTTAACTGCAGGGTAATTACACAAATCTACACATGATAAAAATGGATTTGAACTAAACACACATATTATACCAACATCAATTTCTTGGTTTTGATGTTGCATAATAGTTGTGTAATATATAACTACTGGGCTGGGATAATGAAAAAATTCTGAAGATAAATAGTGGTGACGGATGCATAACAATGTAAATGTACCTAATGCCACTGAACTGTACACTTCAAAATGGTTAAAATGTAAATTTTATCTTATGTATATTTTGTCAAAAAGAAAAAACAAAGTGTAATCACTGGGGTAAACTGGGTAAAGGAAACATGAAGCTTCTCTGTATTATCTTTGCAACTTCCTGTGAATTTACAATTATCTCAAAATAAAAAGCCAAAAAAAAACGTGGCAAACAAAACCAGTCTGGATCCTCTGGAAAGGGCACTAGATTTGAGAAGAATCATAAATACTGCTAGGTGGCTTATCCGTGAGCCCATCCAACCAATCCCAACCACCCTACAAGGTACATGAGGCTCATAAAGATGGAATGAGACAGCTCAAAGAGGCACAAGCCTAGATGAGATCTGGGTCCACGTGCCTGTCTCCTGGCGCTGGTGGGGAGGTTAAGGGTCTGAAAGGCTGGCTGTGCAGCCCACACCTCTGTCCAGCACCCTCCCCACCGCCTCCTCTCATGGCTGTAGCCAGAACCCAACACCATCTTCCCCTAGCAATGATGCTGCTAGGGACACAGTAGGCACTCAATAAGTGTTAAGGGGGCTGATGATTACAAAATGCTTAAACATTTATCAATAACCACAAGAAGACAAAATGCTACATTACTAGACTATTACACTATTTAAAAACTGTAGTTTAAAAATCTCTTACTTCTTCTTTATTAGTATAAATCATCCTCCCTGTTTTGTAACTGTGTTTCACTCAGATTGATTAACTTTGAAGAGAGTTCAATAGCCAAAGCTAAGATCCTATTAAATTATCTCTCTTATGAGAAGAGTAGGGTGGCAAATTCCTCCTGAGTTCTATTTTTGTTTTCTTGTTTTTCCACTTGCCCTTAAGTTATTCAATTCATTAGAGCCATCAACTTCCCAAAAGAAGTGGAAATATTTTAACAACACAAAGCCAGAATGCTATCACATCCAAAGTAATGAATAAAGTCTCATATTGTGCAGCTTGGGACAATTTAAAATACATTTTTCCTTTACATTCAGGGTAAGAGACTCAGGTCAGGACAAAACATTTCCTTCCATTTAGCTTATTTTGCAGAACTTTTAGCCAGCTGTGGATATACGATGTCATCACCATCGTCATCACACTTAACTGAAAACTGTAATCAAAAGAATGGGATTGAAAGAGGAAGAAGTAGAGGACGAGGAAGCTTAAACTAATTAACCCCTCACCGTGAACCAGCGCCAACAGAGGCTCATGCTAGGCGTATTTAATCTTCACCACAGTCCAAGAAATAAGTTGTGTTACTGTATTTCCTCAAATGTAAGACATCTATTTTAAGAAGCAATGATATTTTACATACCACTAAAAAAAAGATTACAACGCTGCCAAATGAACCAAGACACACTGGTTTCTTATCACACCAACTGTAAGGCACCTCCTGATTTTAGAGATGTTAAAACGTGAGCCCTTGAATCAATGAAATTCAGTAACATCTCCATATCCTGACAGGTCAGCACAAGTGCTGGGCAGGCTGGACGTGAACTCAGGAAAGCCTGACTCGCAACCCCGGCCTGAGCCCTGTAAGGCCCCATCTTCCCACTCTGCACCCCAACACCTCTGGGCTGACCTCTGTTAACGGTACTTCAAACCCAGCTTTAAAGAGAGAGCTGGAGATAAATATTTCCTGAGTACCAGGCGCTTCCACACCTTATCACATTTAATCGTGACAAATAGGCTGCTGCTAGCCCATAAGGCACCTCTGGGAGAACTGAAGACACGCACCCCTTCCTTAAGACACTAGCACCCCCTGTCAGAAAGCAGCCATAATATATTGATTTGGTGGGAAAAGGCTCTTTACTACCACTTGTCAAAAACTTTTGTAATAAATATACAAATCTGTTATGTGAAATGAGCCCCTCAGATGTGGCACTGCTGTGCAATGTACAACCCACACAGCTGTATACAATAGGCCTGCTGATAAGTCAGACATGAAGATATTATTATCCTGTGTTACAGATGAGACAGCTATAACCTGATTAAAAGGACCAAATGCAGGCCTATATAGTTCCAAAGCTACTTGGTCAGCTCACAAGGAGCTTAAAAATTAGGTAGGAAGGCAGGCTGTGGGTGCATCTATACAAGAATATCCTAACCACATGCCACGGGGGAGTTTGTGGAGAAGGCAGAAATCCTCGTGGCTGAGGCACCAGGGCGAGGCTTATCAGGGGAGGGGCAGGTGAGCAGTGGTCTGGGAGGTGGAAAAACTGCACGAGGAGGACAAGAGGGCAGCCGAAGCGTCCAGCCAGAGGGGCAGGACTGGGCAGAGCCTGAACCCCTCGAAGAGCCTTGGGTGTAGAGGGGGGAGGACAGATGCAAGGCAGGGCAGGCAGGCACCAGCCCAGGAGAGCCAGGCTGCTCCTTAGAGAAGCCCCCCACGGACAGACAGAAGACACTTGCCCAGGAATGGCAATGGGCTCCTGGCCTCCCTGGCACGAGGCCTATCCGAGAGGTCTGGAAACAGAGCAGGGCACACAGGAAGCCTGCTCCGTCCCATGGGGCAGCTACCTCCAAGATCTAGTCAATGGGGGCCCAAGTGCTGAATTTGTATTTGGTATCTCCTGAGTTTTAAACTCTGGCAACTAAATGAGATTTCACTGTAAAAAGAAAACCAGACTGTGCAGACCAAACAAAATAAGTCTACAAGTTAGATCTGGCCTGAGGGCTGCCAATTGGCAATTTCTGATAAAAGGTTTTCCACTTGGGTGACTAAGGGAAAGCCATTAACTTTCAGGTGAAAAGCCAGGGAAACTGGACTGAAAAAAACAGAGAAAAGAGAGAGGCAGAGCAGAGAGTGAGGACCCAGCACTCTGTGCCCATCCACCTAGCTCCCCAGCACTCCATGACAGCATTAGGGTTAGGGGAGGCCAGCCAGGGAAAGGCACAGGAACTCCCAGAGCCAGATGTTGTAGGAGTTTCCATATGTCAGCCCCAGGCAGGAGAAGCATCAACACTTCATAGCCCAGAGTGACACCCTCAACCTGTCCAGAACAACCCAGCTGCAAAATAACGTTGACACTGCCTCCTGCTGCTCACACAGACCTTCCTATTTGTGACTACATTTGATTCCCCCTATCATCCTGTGAAGCAGCCAAGTAGACGGTGCTACCATCACCATCAACTCCACCTTAAAGAAGAAAACCTGAGGCTCAGAGAAGTTAGTGAGTCGCCAAGAAGTCCCCACCCAGATAAATAACACAGACAAAACCTAAGCAAGACCTTCGAAGTCGACCACCACATCTGCCAACCCTATGCTGGGAGACCACGTGTTATTTCCCATAATACTTCCAGTAGTCACTGGAGGAATGCAAGGCTTGGTATCTCCAACCCATAGCCAGTCATGGTTAGAGGGGCATTTCAAATGATTAATTACAACTAAGAAGAGTAGCTACACTAAAAATGGGACTTTGCTCTCTGTGTTATAATTTACTACAGCAATCACTTCAGGGAGCAATAAGCTGGAAAACGAGAAAGTCCCAGATGTGTCTGATACCAGCTCACCCAGAACACACACTTAATAAGCATGCCCACTGCACAGCTTGGCAACAGATCCAGAACAAGGGAACAGTGGCCTACCAGATAACAGGCAGAGAGCATCTTAGCTAAACAACATTAGGAGTTACCACCAGGCAGAGAGCACAGACCTTCCCGCACAGGCAGGTGCCATACATATGCTAACAGCACCCTCTGGTGGCCAACCAGGGCAGTACAACTGACCAGGTCATAATAAAAACACAGCTAATATTTACTGATTACTAACTCTTGGCCACACACTGAGCTTTGCCCATCACCTCACTTAACCTTCACATTAAACCAGAATGGACGAGGCTGCTGTCTCCATTTTAAGAAGAGTAAACTGAGCCAGGATTATACAGACGGTGGGTGCACAGCAGGAACACAACCCAACTCCCCTACAGCCCAGGAACCACTGGCCTTTCCTAAGCAGAGTTGCCACTTGCTAGTGCTGCTGCTCCTGAGTTGGGGGAGGCATGGGTTCATCCTGGCAGCCTGGGTGCACCTGGCCAAGCCTGCCATGTGAATCAGATCTGTCTCTAACCACAGACTGTGCTCGTTGCAATCAGCCTCCGCCTGGCCAGCTCTCAATCTGCCTAAACGTTATTTTCAAATCTTACGGAGCATTCCCATTTACATCCATGTTCCTGTTTAACAGAAACGACACCAAGTGGAAGAAGTTTGACTCAGAGTCCAGGCAGCGTGCTTCCCCTGACGTGAAGTACAGGCAAAGCTCAACTACTCAGCACCATCTGCATCAGAACAGGTTCCTCGAGTGGGGGTCTGGGGCCAGGGTCTTCTGGGGTGCTGAGAGTTCTTGTCAAGTTACAGCAATAGCTACACTAATTGTATGGCTACGCAATTCATAACTAGAAACAAAACATTTCATTATTTTAGTTATACTAAGTTTCCATTTGTATTGTCCGGGCTACGGTTCAGACCCTTCAAACCCATTGTACAGACTGGGTCACAAACCCCTCACATGCCAGGCTGGGTCATAGACCCCTCACACGCAGGTCCACACTAGGTAATTAGGAAAGATCCCAGGAGCCATTGGCAGATGACATGAGCTCAGTCCTCAGCTTCTTCAGCAGCAGTAGCAGCAGAAGCAGCAGTGGCCTCTCAGGGCATCCTGGGGACCTTGGCAGCAACAGCCTCCAACAGCAGTAACAACCTCCCCATGGCCACACCCCTGCCCCCCAGGGGGGCAGAGGACGCCGTGGATCCAAGCCACTTGTCCTTTATACTTAAGTCCATAACCCAGGACACCTGGGTACACACGCACAATTACATTAGACAATAACCAAGGAACAACTGGGGGCATGTGCCTATTTACATCAAATGCTCGGCAAGATTCTGAACATCTGAGGGGCGCTGACCATTTTCCTATATTTTCCCAACAGTTCTGCTTCCTGATCTGACACTGGCTACACAGTGAGTTCAGCTTGTGAACATTCATCAAGCTGTAAATCTCTCCTGTGCACACTTCTCTACATCTATGTTATATATCAATCTAAAAAAAAAATTAAGGGCCGGCCCGGTGGCGCACTGCTACAGTGCGCCGCTTGGGAGCGCAGTGGCGCTCCCGCCGAGGGTTCGGATCCCACATACAGACCGGTTCCCGCTCACTGGCTGAGCGAGGTGCGGGCGCACCGCCGAGGGTTGGGATCCCGTTGCGGGTCCGGGTCTGGTGCGGGCGTGACACTGAGGCTTGCGATCCGTTGCCGGACACGGAAAAAAAAAAAAAAAAAAAAAAGGAAAAAAAAAAAAATTAAACAGCAAATTTTAAAGGAAAAGATACAGGGAAAAAAGGGCATTCCAATTCATAAGTAAACCTCTTATTTAAAACAACACAGATCTGAACCCAACTTTGGCCCTAGTAGCTGTGTGATCCTGGGCACATGTACTTGGCCTCTCTGAGCTTTGGTTTCCTCATCTGTGCAGGGCTGTGGGGAAGACTGCAGCACATCACCAATACAACATGCCTCGCTCAGTGCCTGGAACCTCTGCGACACCATCCTATATGAAGCAGCAGGAAGAGGACCAGCCCAAGTCAGGAGCCCGGGTCTCCCAGCTCCAATGTGGTTCTCACACCTCCAGTGTGAGATGGATTCTGCATATGTCTCTGAATCTCTGCAGGCCTCCTTTCCTCAGCTGAAAGAGGAGCAGCCCAAATTAAATGTGGCCTTGCAATGTTTGAAAGTGGAATTTGATCTTCAAGTCTTAGCCAGAAGGTAATGTACAGTGAGACAGAGCTACCTGGAACAAAGAAAGGGTATGGAGAGAGACCACCAGCACCTACCTCCCCTACAGCCCTGAGGGGCACACATGAACCAACCCTCTTACCTCCCTCTCTCGCCCCCACCACCATAAATAACCTCCAAGGTGCCTTCCCAACTCTGATGCTCAGTGAGTTGAAGTTCCAATAAATGCACACCCCTAATTTGTGGAATTTTTATCATGCATCTCATAAAATGCTGATAAACATGCCAACTTCTATAGCTCACCAAGTGAACGTGTTTATTAAATGCAAGGGAGAAATCCTATGGGTGTTTCTTTGCTGAAACTGGATTAACAAAATGAGAAATGCTCAGTATCAGCTAATAATTAATGCTGGGCCAACGACTGCATTATAATTTTACGCATACACATTTCTTCCATGTTGAAACTTGGCATAAATTTTTTTTTAAGTTATTTTTAAGCACTCTCAAAGTGAGAGCCCTGGGCAATGAAGTATATTCACATTTAATGACACAATCATAGCTGAAAAACGTGGCCCTTTCCTTACGGAAGCTACACAAATAATTTGATATAAACAGGAACAGTCCGCCCACCCCTAGAGCCCCCCAGTGCAGACCCTGACAGCATAGCTCCCCGTTTGTGAACTGACAAGGTGGTCCCAAAGTGCCACCTACCCATAACTCTCACACGATGCCTCTAAATACCCAAGCCACTGTGATTATTTCCACATCAAAAATAAAAACAGTAAAACCCTCTCCATTTTACAGTGCATCTAAGAGGGGAACAGCAATGCCCACAGCTGCCATTGTCACTGCCACGCCTCCGAGTTTCTAGTCTGTGTTTCTTGTTGCTTAGGTGTGTTGAGCTTCCTCTGTGTGCCTTGCACACCTCTTGTCTTACTAGTGAAGTAAGGGCTGCCTTCAAAGCAGCTTCAGCACCAGGCTCAGGGCAGAAAACCTCAGCTCAAACCCCACATCATCAGTAACTTTGGCATGACTGGAGCCACTTCTGCCTTCCTGACCTGCAGGGACTCAGCTCAAAAATGAAGATGACCACAGCTGCCCTGCTGAGATCATAAGGACCATGGGGGGAGTGTCAATGGGGGGGGAGGTCATCATGTAGGGGAAAACTGCAGATGGCTAAATATGGTGCCAATGCTGAAGAGAACAGGGATTTTTCAATCCAAAAAGGTCCAGCTGGTTAGCTAAAGCTACCTATTAGGTCCCTGGTTGCTTCTGCTGCCCTCTTACACACACACATAGACACAAATATGCACACACGGAGACACACACAGGGCACACACACACACGTACATACACACACTTCCTTTAGGGAAACAATGGACACAAGCAATTTAAAAGTTTCTAGAGGGAAAGCCAACAATACAGCACCAATAATGACAGCCAATGGAAATCAGGGCTCGAATCCCAAGGAACTGAGAAGAGAAAGTGCCATAAGGAAGGGGAGAAGGAAGGTGGGGAAACAAGGGAGAAAGACAGGAGCCGCGACTCACATTTCTAGTGTTTGAGACGTGGCAGGTGCTTGGAGGAGCTGTCAGGAGACTTGGGAAAGGGAGGTGAGGCCCAGTCCACAGAAGAGGAAAGTGGACCCAGCTCTGCAAGGATAACTCACTCGGGGTCCCATCCCACAGCCCTCCTTCGACCTCCTCCCTCTCCACCAGGGGCCTGAAATTCTACCCACAGTTTCTCTCACACTACACCCCCAATCCAGCAGAAGGAAGAGACCAAATAAAAGCTTGATGCTGCCTCAAGGAATCCAGAGATGAAAGAGGAGGGACGGTGGCCAGCGTCTCCTGATTAGATCTGTTTGCTAAGACCTGTCCAGCCATTGTTTCCTCACTCTGCTCCCTGGGTTTATTTTCAAGGTCAAGGCAGTTTATTCAAGTAAAGCACCAAGCACAGCACCTGGCACATATACAGTAGAAGATGTGGCCTGCCCTTCTCCCACTTCTGCAGTCTATTAACATTATACCATGTGGGCAAGGGCTCAAACCAGAAGAGAGCAAAGGCCTTCAAAACGCTGTGCTGCTACTCCGCCTCCTTCCCCTACTTGGGCAATGTTTTACTCCAACAAGTTTGTAATTAGCACCTACCTTTGGTAAAGTCTAGTGCGAGGACCCACGAGACAGATAAAACAAATGAGTAGAGTTTCCAACTCTCAAGTTGACAATCCACTGGGTAAAACAGGCTTGTAAAGAACCACCTATAAGGCAAAGTAGAATTTGCTCAACAAATACTTTGTTCCTCTATTGTGCTAGGCTGTGCTCCTGGAGATGGACCCTGCCCACAGGACACTTCCTAGAGTGGCAACAGACAGACATGTAGCTCTGCAGAAGCATGAGGGACACACACTGCAGCAAGGACACATGAAACTACAGCTCGAGAGGCTCGATGCTTTGTCCAGGCCAGGGCTGTCCAACAGAAACATGACATGGCCACTGATGTCATCTTTAGTTTTCTAATAGCCACATTAAAATAAAAAGAAACAAGTAAAATTAATTTTAACGTTTTATTTAACACAGCATACCCAAAATAGTATCATTTAATTTGTAATCCATTTTTAAAAGAATGATGAGAAATTTTTTTTGTACTAAGTCTTCAAAATCCTTTGTGTTATTTTCCACTTACAGTGCATCACAATTTGGACTAGGCACAAATCCAACATTCACACTATTTCTAGAACGCAAGTCAACTTTTCACTGCAGATCAGAGAAATGTGGTATGCAGATTCTACTCCCTGACCACCAATAGGGTGGGAGAGTGCCTCCACTACCCCAAAATCTTTGGGACTCTCCAAGTTAGAGACTAGAGTCCCTGTCTGCACTATTACTGGAGAGACAGATGACAGAGGAACATTTTCATTTACTGCCATTGCAGTTTAAAAGTTGACTGTGGACTCTAGGCTCCTGAAGTCATCATCAAAAGAGATAAAATAAAATAGCCTGGGCAGGAACTAGAGGCAGATGCAGAAAACATACACATTCAACTTCAAATTTTAAATGTCCACTTTATTATGAAAGCCTGAGATTAGTCTCAGTTATCAAGTATTCTGAATTTGAAAATTAATTCTAGGAGAAAAAACTGCCCTTTAATATTCAAGCAGGTCTAAGGTCTTTTCAAATTCCAGATAAGAGCTTTAAATTTAAGGAAGAAGAGCCACTGGGAAAAGGAGAATTGTACAAACCCCTACTATCCACCCATCCCCAGCCTACCAAAATGATCTGACCCATTTTTCTTGTTAACTAAAATATGAAATAAGTATTAGGTGTATTCTTCAAATACCTGAGTTTTTATTAGGAGAAAAAAGTACAACTATTTTAACTTATGTTCATTGGCCTCATAATTCAATATTTAATGAATGCCAAATATCTGCCACATACTATGCTAGGCACAATTAGAAATGAGTAAAACACAGACCATCCCTTTAGGAACAAACAAGTAATACCATTTTGTTCATGAGAATTATTTCACATGACGGTCGTATTATCTGTGGCCTAATTTCATAGGCTGTTGCTGTTGAAAGGGACAGAGAAGTACCTAAGTCCTGCCTTCTGGCCAGTGTCTAAGCAGGGTGAGACAGGCCTACCTGACCCTCCCATCTATGCACAGGCATCACCACACTGGGCAGCTGCCACCTGTGTTTATACCACTGGAAACCTCAGAAAGTCAGGCCACTCCTCCTTGTCCCCCACCGGGCTCAAGGTGATCCTGGCAAGTCCAGCCCCACCCACAGGGAGAACTGTTAAGTACCTGAACAGGAATGTCAGTATCTGAACAAGATATCTGGTGGCCCCTAGGTATTCTCTCCTGCAGGCTAGGCATCCAGCCCTTCATCCACTGCTGAGATGTCCTGTGCTCTGGCAGGGCCCACACTGTGGTCATGGCCAGGAAGTCAGTCCCCACTACAGCCCCCACCTCTGCAGACCTGGTGTCTCCAAAGAGACCTGTTGCAGTTCCATTCACATGCACGTCCCTTAAGGGACAATAAAGGACAAAAGAGTACTCCAGCAGCAGGGAGCTACTTCTGGGCTGCAGACTTACGATTCTGCAAGGTGGGGAGGACTGGCAAGCACCTGCACTCTGGTTAGCAAATTTTCGTATTCATTCAGGAACCTCCTTCATCAAGTCTCAGCTCCAACTGAGCTTTCTCAGAGAGATTTTTTTTAAACTCCCTTTGGTATAAATTAGGTTTATGGGCTGAGCCCGTGGCGCACTCGGGAGAGTGCGGCGCTGGGAGCGCAGCAGCGCTCCCGCCGCGGGTTCGGATCCTATATAGGGATGACCGGTGCGCTCACAGCGCTCACTGGCTGAGCACGGTGCGGCCAGTCACAAAAAAGGACAATAAATAAATAAATAAGAATAAAAAATAAATTAGGTCTCTATCCCTCCCTTTATCTACCTTATAGTATGACCACAGTTTCCAGTCACAAAAAAGGACAATAAATAAATAAATAAAAATAAAAAATAAATTAGGTCTCTATCCCTCCCTTTATCTACCTTATAGTATGACCACAGTTTGTAATCATGTATTTAACAGTATGTTTATTTGTTTAGCCTCTGACTCCCCCAATAGATTGTAAGCTCCAAAAACATCAATATCATTTAATTCAAAATACAGTTCAATGCTTAAAAATATCAATGTTGAAATTATAAAAGATAGTTACTAGAACATTTCCAGAGAGTTCACCTAGGAATCCCTGAGAATAATGTTAACCAAGTCACTCTTAACCCATTCTTCCGAGCAAAACCAAGAAGATAGTGTGCCAGGGAAGAACGATGGAGCCCAGGGTGGCACAGTCCCCAGTGCAGCCCCCAGCAGAGAGAAAAGCATTTAACTTCTCTGACCCTCTGCACTCCTCATCTATAAAATCGGAATAAATGCAGCATCAGAATGGTGGTTTAAAGGAAAAGAAACCAGACCAAGACAAAGTGTCTGGAAGAAAGATTCTTAATGAAGGATAACGTACTCCAGGTGTTAGGAGGGGCGCCCACAGCCCCACTTCAATAGATAAGTCATACTTCACACTTCAATTCCACGCCCTCCCCAGGACTTCTGCTCCTTCCTGGAAACTTACACCCTCAGGCCTCTGCCATCCCCTGTGTTTATGCCCACCCCTCACCCCCGCAAAAAAGAAGCAAAATTCAGTACTTTCACTGAAACACAAGAAATACACTCACCCCCAAAAGTCAGATACTCCAAGAAAGAAAGCCAGTAAAATGGACAAGTATGGGGGAAACCCTAAAGCTGAATACGAGCAGAAACACATGAACCACTCCATATTTTAAATGAATAACCATAACCTCCCTGAAACGGGAGGAGAAGGGAGGATGAATCCACAGAACTTTGGAAGTCGGTGTTTGCACCTATGCCTCAGGCTGAAGAGAAAAAGAGCTCTAACTAAAAATTAAACTCTAGTTAGTAGTCTTCTTCTTCACAGAGACTGGGTTTGTGTTTCTGAAACTATTTTTACTATGTTCTAGGATTGAACAAAGAAGTAACTACACTGTTAATACCAAGAGCCAGTTTTCTCTCTGTCAGAGAAGGGAGTTATAAATATGGAAAGGAGGAAACACAGCATAAACCCTGTAGGGTTGGACTCGAATAGGAAAAATCTACGTGAACTCGATGGTTTTTAAGGTCGAAGTTGCAAGAGGTAAGTTGTGTGGGGGACACACATATGTGCTGTGTATGTGCACACAAACATCCATTTCCCAGCTGTGCCTACCGGGAGGGCTGGGAAGCAGTGACACCCCAGGGACAATAGCTCACCTCGTACCCAGATATCGGTTGCTAAATACCATTCTTCACTAGAAAAAAACAGGTCTCTTTGTAGAAATAGTGAATTCCAGAGCCGGAACAGGGAAAGTACAAAATGAGCCCAGAACACCCTACACCAGGAAACATGGCAGTGCTCAAAAAAGAGGGGGCACGTCAAAAGCACACAAAGGCCAGCGTTAAGGGGCTTCAACTGGCCAAATATGGGCAATTTTAGCATCAAATTAAATAATGTGAAAGGATTATAAACCACTGACTAAAATAAGAATTAATGAGTCCATTATAACATAAATAGATGAAGAAAGAGGGGAAGTTCTTGCTTACATAGAAAGAAAACTAGTAAAACAAAATGTTAACTATGTGAGGTAATGGGTGTGTTAATTAATTTGATTATAACCACAATATGTGTGTGTGTGTGTATATATCTCCAAACATCACATAAAATATACCTTGAATATATACAATTTTTATAATGTCAGTTACACTTCAATAAAGCTGGTGGAGGGAAAAGACAAGGAGTAAATGCAGATGAAATGATGGAATCGGAAACCCATCCCTTACCATCACTTACCATCAGAATGATGACTGATTCTGGCAAGAATCATCAATGGATGCTAAAATTAGTGAGTGAAGAAAGTTTGTGGACTGAGGAGAAGCAGGATAAAGACACAGTCCCAAAATATCTCATCATGAGGCATTTAATTACAAAGGGGAAAAACAGTAACTCTCCAGGGAAAGGACATCCCCCACTCAGTGTGTGGCATCATCACCAGTCACGGGACAAATCAGGAAAGAGTGCCTCCTGGTGTCACGCTCTGGGAATCCAGCACCGGGATTCTGTGGTATTCCCACCAAAAAATGCAGAATTTGAATCTAATCATGAAGAAACATTACACGAAGCCAAAGGGAGAGATGTTCTACAAAATAACCCACACTCTCCAAAACCAGCAATATCATGAAACATAAAGACAGAGAAACTGCTCCAGATTAAAAGTAAAGAGACATGACAACTGACTGCGGTGCACAATTTCCCTTTGCTATAAAGGACATTATTGGGACAAGTGGTGAAATCTGAATAGTAGCACTGTATTGATGTTATTTTCTCATTTTAATAATTGTAATGGGGTTAGGTGGGAGAATGTCCTTGCTTTTAGGAAATAAACACTGAAAATACTTAGGGGTAGGTAAAGGGGCCTTAAGTCTGCAACCTTATCTCAAATGGTTCAGAGAAAGAGAGACAGAGACAGAGGTAGGGAAGGATAAAGCAATGTAGGACAATACTTAAACCTGGAGACTCTAGATGAAGGGAATATGGGAATTTTTTGTACTACTCTTTCAGTTTTTCTGTAAGTGGAAAATTATGTTGACATAAAAGGTTAAGAGAACAAATTCTGTGGGTTCAATACACTTTGTTCAATACTTGAGCATCTCAAGGAGCAATCAACGCAGAACATGCTACATTCGACCACCTCGCTGGTTCATCCACCTCTCTCCTTCCCATCGCTGGTTCTCCCCTTATGTCTCAAAGGGCTCCAGAAGCTCCAAATCCATGCTCTTCTATTTATAGAAACTGCAGCTCTCCCATGCTCCTGTGCTCCCTACCCACTTGAGTCTTCAAACCAACAAGTCTTCAAAGAATAAAAGATTTCCATGTAACAGAAGCCTCTTACCCTGGAAGACATTTGGAGTATTAAATAGAAAAAAAACAAGAAAGCCTATTACTATAGTTATTACTATAGTTAAAATTCCCTAAATGTTTCCCTGTTATACATTTCCAGTTTTAAAAAAATGAAAGTTGAAAAATAAGTTCAAAAAGACTTTCCATATTGAAAAAATATCTGAGAATGAAGTCACAAGAAAGCCTATTACTATAGTTATTACTATAGTTAAAATTCCCTAAATGTTTCCCTGTTATACATTTCCAGTTTTAAAAAAAAGAAAGTTGAAAAATAAGTTCAAAAAGACTTTCCATATTGAAAAAATATCTGAGAATGAAGTCACCTGAGAAAGGGAGGATTCTCAGGCCAACTGCAGCCTACAAGAAATAATATCAGCATGACAGTCCCGCTGCAAACAGGTTTCATGGTTTTGGGGAGAAACTTGGGCAGGGAGAGCCAGGGAGAAGGTGGTCGGGGAAGAGAGAGCCGGACCTAAGCGGGGTCCAAGGCCTCCTTCCCGTCGCAGCCCCCCACTGGCATTTCATTCCAGCGCTGTGTCCAGGTCCCTCACGTGGGCCGCATAAGGTCAGGGGAAGGGATCACATCCACGTCCCTCCCCACGGTGTGCCTGCACCTAGCACACGGTCTGGCACAAGAAGGCCGTCAAACTCATATTGCAGGCATTCAGGATACTTGGCTTCTACGAACATTTCCAGCTGATCCCTGGCTGCATGGTCTTGAGCAAATCCCTTCACTTCCCTGGATTTGTCTCGGGAAGGCCAGAGCCACTCGGCGGCCCCTGGGCCCTGAAACTCCGTCTCTCCAGCTAATAACACGAAGGCACTTCTCAGTCTCTGCCCCCACCCTGGTAGATGGAGAAGCAGCTGTGGCTGCGGTCGGCTCAGGAG
The DNA here is from genome assembly GCF_000696425.1 of Galeopterus variegatus. Classification (NCBI taxonomy): domain Eukaryota; kingdom Metazoa; phylum Chordata; class Mammalia; order Dermoptera; family Cynocephalidae; genus Galeopterus; species Galeopterus variegatus. Next base: position 102,946 of record NW_007728386.1, read on the forward strand.
GCCGCCCAGCCCAACGCCAGCTGCCGCGGGAGGGCAGGACAGATCCCGGCGCCTGCTCCTGCAGGCAAGGAGCCAGAAGACCCGTGATGTCTGAGTGGAAAATCAGGACATATGGGAAAACTACCTCCTAAAATACCCTTTAAACAAATAAAAGGAGTCATACCCGATGGCTATGGCTCCTCCACCAAGAGCAGAGCAGGAAGGGCATGCAGGGAGCGCCTCTTCTCCGTCTCACCTGCAGATGGAGGCCGCCCCCTCAGTTTACTTCTTCTGAGACCCCCCCTCACTCTGCTAGGAGGCCCCATCACACACATCACCCGGCCAGGTCACACCCATCCCACCCTTCACCAGAACCACCCCACCCCCAGCCCTGTCCTGGGGGCACCGGGGGTGGGCCTGGAGTGACAGGAGGCCCTGACTGGCCAGGGTGAGCATGCGACCCAAGGCCACCGATCCACTCACTGTCTAACCACCAAGCCGAAGAGGTGTGGCCTGAGGTGACAAGCCCCACCCAACAGGGGCACCCCCAAATCTCCCCAAGCTGGCTCCAGGTAACACAGGTCCCAGAAGATCCCACCCACAAAGCCCCCCATGACCGAGTGAGTTTGGGAAAACTTAAATGCTATATATCTCTCTTGGGCATATTAGAGAATCTGAGGTATCTCGGTCAGGAAACTGGTCCAGCAATATTTAACACACTCAGTGTGAGCAACAGACCCTATGGTATGTATCCCTCTCACCTGCCCAGACCATGCACCCTGCACAATTCTGGACACGCTGAGATAAGCCGCCAGGGCTGGTCAGGAACATACTATAAGAGTTAACCAACTGACAGCAGCAGGAGAAGAAAGGGCACAAAGAAAGTAGAAGAGATGGAGAGGGCATCCCCAGGAGAGACAGCTGGAGGACCAGAGAGGGCCCGGGCCAGGACGGCAGAATACACAGACACTCTAGCAGGAGTGCTAAGGAATTCTTATTTAAAATATTAATAATAGTAGTAATAACAAAGGATGCCATTTCCAGGAATGTTCCTTGCATCCAGAAATTCCAAACATTAAATTCTTCCCAAATCTCTCCTGCCCTAAGCTCCTCTTCCATGAACCACTCTGGCTGGAGCCTCCAACAGTCAACTCAACCATCAGTCAAACACAGTGTGTACCAAACAGGACTCTTCTCCCACCCAACAGGACCAGTCTCCTGGAGACCACCAAGGATCTAGCACACAGCACCCTCCTGGCCACCCTATCACCTTTGACCTTATCCCAGGGCAGGAGCCAGAAAGAAGTCACCATATCCCATCAATGTTCTCACCTACCTGATGTCTTTCCATCCCTGCCTCTCAGTTCCTGCCACCAAAATTCTATTTCCAATTCATGCCCCTCTTGTGGGCATTTCTTACATGGTCTTCCAATTAGAGAGCAAAGACCTAGGAAAATTAAAAAGGAAAATTGCAGAATGTTTTTTTTTCTGATGGTCTGTTTTATTCTGAAAATTGAGAATAGTAGAAAGAGAGGAGAGGAGACAGACATCAAAACAGCAGAGTTGAAGCCTGGTATTCAAGGGCACCTTATACTTCTGTGTTTGTGTACTTCTCCATGTACCCGTAATCTTTCCCTAAATCCCAGTGATCTTCATCACTCCCCACTCCCCCCACCCCAACATATAGGGAACCAAGGATAAAATCTGGGATCCACACCCTGAGTGCAGGTCAAACCCACCACAAGGGCAAACAACAAACTATGGCAGGCAAAGAGTTAAAAACCCCAAAGTATGAAATGCTTCCATAACTCTAAGTCCCAAACACAATCACAAAAGAGGAGATACAAAGAGAGGGAGAAGGGAGCGAGGTTTCAGTAATGGGCCACAATAATCAACCACATTGTATATTGCCAAAATAAAATTAAAAAAAAAAAAAAAAAAGAGGAGCTACAAAGACGCTAACCCGCAGCTGAGAGCTACCAACCCCACTCCTTTTTGATTAAGAGCTACCCTTCATTCCTTCCTCTCCCTAATAAGTCTTTCTCCTTTCCTCCATCATTCAACTATTCTGATTGGGTAAGACAGCTTCCTTTTGATAACAAAATCCCAATTAGTCCTAACCAGTTTGGACCAGATCAGGGAGTTTGAGCACAATTCTCAAGTTTGCCTGAAATTTCACCTTTTGACAACACAAGGCCAACCCCCTTCATCTGAATGCTTATATCTCCACCCTCAAGAGAACATGGGTCTCAAGTAACACACGACGCCACACTGCGCATACGTGCTCATCCCTACTTGAGTATGTATAGAAATAACCCAGCCCTTGCTGAGTATGTAAGAGAGTTCCTGTACTTAGACCCTTAAAAGATTATAACTCCCACCTGCTTGGGGAGCTTGTCATAGGTCATGAGAACAGCCCTACTCCTGACTTGGGCAACCCAAATAAAGTTCCTTTCTTCATGCTCCAGCTGCCCTTGTTGTGGTTCTTTCAACATTCACAATAAACAAGGACCCTGCAGGTGTCTACCCATGACAACATGGCCTGCAGGCATAAAGATGTTGTGCTTTAGGGCTACACAGACCTGCCTGCGAGTCTGGTTCCACCCCTGGGAGACTCTAGGCCAGGACTCTGCCTCCCTGAGCCCTAGTTTTCTAATCTGTACAATGGCTTTGTCAGCACCTGCCTCCCTGGTCCTTATGAGAATTAAATGAGGTAGTGATCAAGAAATGTGGTGGGGTCTGTTAAGTAGCCTGAAAAGAGCACAAGGTTTGGTTTGAGATTGAACAGCCCAAAGTGCAAATCCTGGCTTGATCACCTACCAGCATGTGACCAAACCTCTCTGACTGTCGGTCTCTTTATAAATCAAAGATAATAACCCACCATCAGAGAACTGCTATTAGACTGGCAGAGAACTATGGCTGTAGGGTACCTCACACAGTGCTAGGCCACAGTGGAAGCTATTATTATAACAACCTCTCTGATGTTTAAGAATGTGAGCACTAGGAGTTTCATGCCATCAGGATGGACAAGGTGTGCCACCAGGGCAGGACAGGAGCCATGGCCCAGGTGGAAGGCTGGCATGCACCCGTAGGAAGCTAAGTAGCTCATGGGCTACTCCAGGACCCCCATGACTGAGTGCAGTGGACCTGAGGACAGCAGCACATCCTGTGCATTCTCAGGCACTGATATTCTATGACAAACTTTGAAAAGCCACATGCTGTCCCTGATGGAGTATTGGGCGCTCAAGTTAAACATGGAACCTCACATGATTCGATTCTTCAGAGAATAAAATCCTAAAACAAAGTTATGTTTAGCTTCAATTTTACAGCAACGGAAAGTGAGGCTCAAAGAAATCACAGAACTGTCACGTGGTGGGGCCAAAATGCACCGCTAGATCTCTGGGACTCCAAAGCCAATGCTATTTCCCACCGCCTACATTTCTGGGGGTGGGAGGCCCCATGGACACCCACTCCAGACGAAGCAAGGCCAAGGCGATGAGCCAGAGGCAGCCTGGGTAGATGGCAGCAGGCCCTGATGATGGTACATAGGGGTGGAGACCCAGGACGCGGGCAGGGCCTGGCAGGTCAGAAGCTGCTGGACAGTGGCTCAGCCTAGTGAGGCGGGGGGAGGGGGCAGGAGGGGTCGCCTACATTTCTGGGGGTGGGAGGCCCCATGGACACCCACTCCAGAAGAAGCAAGGCCAAGGCGATGAGCCAGAGGCAGCCTGGGTAGATGGCAGCAGGCCCTGATGATGGTACATGGGGTGGAGACCCAGGACGCGGGCAGGGCCTGGTAGGTCAGAAGCTGCTGGACAGTGGCTCAGCCTAGTGAGGCGGGGGGAGGGGGCAGGAGGGGTTGGCAGCTCAAGGCAGGGTAGGGGCAGGCTGAGCACACTTAACCCACCCGAGACTCAGTGGCTCGGGCCCAACCCCTGTACAAAGAAGGCAGGAGGACGTGGAGGTTCACTGCTGAACTCTGGGCTGCTAGTGCCCCGCCCCAGAGGAGCTCTGGCCAGTCTGGTAGGCAGGCAGAGGCTGCTCACCTGTGGGACTCCTTCATGCCTCCCTGTCTGTACCCCTGCTGTGTCCTCTTGGCCTGGTCACTCTGTTCAAACATCACCCCCAAGGCTCTCCTGAGTCCCTTGCCCAACCCAGGCAGCAGTGCCCACATCCCTCATCTTCCCACTCTCCCTTGTACAAACTTCAAGCACTGCCCGGGACCCCTGAACAATTCGATGAGTTTAAACACAGGTCCAAGGTCGTGTAACCGTCACCACAGACAAGACACAGCACACTGTTCTCCAGGCCTGTGCAGTCATCCCCCTCCCCCACCAACCCCACCAACCACTGGTTGCTTTCTGTCCCTAAAATTCTGCCTTTTCTAGAAGTTCTTATAAATGCAATCATACAGTGCAGTCTTTTTTTAAATTGTGGTAAAATACACATAACATAAAACTTACCATCTTAACCGTTTTTTGGTATACGGTTCCGTGGCATTAAGTGCATTTACACTGCTGTGCAGCCATCACCATCATCCATCTCCAGAACCTTTTCATCTTCCCAAACTGAAACTCTTTCCCCATGAAACACCAACTCCCCCCTCCCCATTCCCCCAATCCCTGGAATCCACCATTCTACTTCCTGACTCTATGAATGTGACTACTCTAGGGACCTCATATAAGTGGAATCATATGGTATTTGTCCTTTTGTGACTGATGTATTCCACAAGGTTCAGCCACTCTGTAGCATGCGTCAGAATTTCCTTCCTTTTTAAGGCCAAATAATATTCCATTGTATGTACGTACCACATTTTGTTTATCCATTCCTCTGTGAATGGATTCTTGGGCTGCTTCCACATTTTAACTACCATGAATGATGCTGCTATGAACATAGGTATACATATATCTCTTTGAGACCCTGTTGTCAATTCTTTTGGGTATATACCCAGAAGTGAAATTGATAGATCATATGTGATTCTATTTTTAATTTTTTGACACCATACTGTTTTCCACATTCCAACCAACAGTGCACAAAGGTTATGATTTCTTACATCCTCACAGAATGCAGTATTTTGTGTCTGGCATATTTCACTTAACATGCTTTTGAGATTAGTCAGTGGTTCACTCTCTTTCCTTGCTGAGTAGTATTCCACTGAATGGATATAACACAATTTGCGAAACTATTCACCAGCTGATGAGCATTTAGGTTGGTTCCGGTTTGGGGCTACAATGAACAAAGTTGCTATGAACATGTGCATAACATGTCTTCACGTGGACATAGGTTTCATTTCTCTTGGGTAAATACCTAGGAGTGGTATTGCTGAGTTATATGGTAAACGCCTGCTTAACATTATAAGAAACCACTGAACTATTTTCCAAAGTGGCTGTACCATTTTGCATCCCCACCAATGGCGTATCGGAGTTCCAGATGCTCTGCATTCTCACCAGCACTTGGGACTGTCCATCTTAATTTTAACCATTCTAGTGGGTGTGTAGTGGTATCTCATTGCGGTTTTCATTTGCATTTTCACAGTGACTAATGCTGTTGAGCATCTTTTCATATGTTTATTGGTCACTTCCATATGTTCTTCAGTAAAATATCTTTTATACCTTTTGCCCATTTTTAATTGTTTTTTTCTTTGTGTTTCTTCTTTTTCTTTTTTTTTTTTTTTTTAATTGGTTTTGTCTGCCCTGTAGACAATGAGTTCCTTGAGACCAGGCCTCTCAGGGCCCCCTCAATATGCAACTCCTGGGAACACCGGATTCTGGAACTAGACAAGGTCTCATTAGGGCGTCTATAAGGAGCCTCTTTATGGGAGTCTCAGGCCCAATGTGGGCCTCACCAGGTCCAAACACTGAGTGACTGCTCAACTCCTTGTAACCAAGCCCTCACCTGAGAGGCAGCTGGTGACTCTGGAGCCAGAGGGACCAGCCTGAGCTTCTGCTTCCTCATTTGCAAAGCAGAAATAATATGCCTACATTACAGAGCTTTTGTGAAAAATAAACTAAATAATAGAAGTGAAAAACCTGACTGAGCAGATATACAGAAATGACAGTTGTTATTAGCAGGTCCCATCTTATTCCCCCACAACTACATGATTTAATAAAGGATCAGGCCATTGTTTTATGCATTATTATTTACTATTACAAATCCCTTTCGTTATGCATTTAATTCTCAAAGATACTGTTAAAAATTACAAGATGTTCAAGAGAAGGTAAGGCTCAATGGAGGGAGAATGGAACAGGAGGAAAGGAGAGGAGAGCAGGAAAAGATGGATGGAAGAAAAGAGGAAAGTCATCTGCCACGTGCCAAATGCGTTCCCTACCCTCCTCTATGGAACCTTTAAACCATGCTGCCTATGAGTCTGCAGAGACTATTCTATACATGAGGCAATGGAGGCTCAAGAGACTTGCCAAGGTCCCAGAGCTATTAAACAGCTGGACCAGGACTTCTACCAGTTCTTCTGATCCCAGAAGATGATCCCTGTTTCCTGCATCACTTGAGCCTGATTCCCTGGTCAGTTCTGAGTCTCAGCGCCCCGAAATGCTCCCAACCAAGGAGCCACAGGCGCTCCTAAGGTAGGACTGCACATGACAGGTGCTTCTGCAAAAGGAGGAAGGCCTCAGTCCCCAGGAAGGGGCTTCCCTTCTCAAGGTGCTTCGAGAAAGCTAGCAAGCCCTCCGCCAGCCCCCTGGCCCAGCTAAGAAATAAAAACAGGAAGAATTCAAAAGGCACTTCTCTCTACCACCACAGAAGAGAACTAAAAATTATGAACTAGGTCTGCATGTACTTGGCCTGCAAAGGTTTCACCACGTCTCTGAGCCTGTTAGGCTTGTCATTCTTCTTTCCCCAAAAACAAACACAGACAGAAGGTTTGCCGGTCTCTAAGGTAAAATCCAATCAACCATCAGTCCCACTGGTTGTTGTTCTGAACTGTTTCTCCAAACCTGTCCCTTTATCCCCACAGCCACTGCCCTGGGTGACTGTCCTCACCCTGGACTGAACTGTGATGGCACCTAACAAAGGTCTCCTGCCTACATTTTAGCCCCTCCAAAAAATCATCTCCTACTTATTCTTTATAACTTCAAAAATCACTGTAAATCCATAGTAATCAAGACAGTATGATATTGATAAAGGATAAAAAAAAAAAAAGATTAGTAGAACAGATGAGAAAGTTCAGAAATGGAGCCATGCGTGATTTTCAACAGAAGAGCCAGAGTAATCCAATAGAGGAAGGAAAGGCTCTTTTAACAAATGAGGCTGGGAAAACTAAACATCCACTTGGGAAATAAAAAATAACCCTCAATCCCTTCACACCATACACAACTAACTTAAAACGGATGGTAGACATAAACCTAAAAGCAAGAAGTATAAAGTTTTGTTTTTTTTTAAAAAAAACCCTAAGAGAATTTTTTTGTGACCTTAAAGGAGGTAAACATTTCGTAAGAGAGGATACAAAAAGCACTACCTATAAAAGCAAAAATAATGGTAAATCAAACTCCAATAAAATTACAATCTTGTGCTCATCAAAAGATATTAAGAGGGTAAATAGGCATACCAGCCAGCCACCAAAACAAAAAATAAGATAAATAGGTAAGCAGAGACTGGGTGAAAAAATTCACAAGACGTATATATGACAAAGGACTTGTCATATATATATATGTCATATATATATAAAGAAACTATTACAACCCAACAATAAACAGGTAAGAAACCCAATTTATTAAACAGGCAAAAGACTTAAATAGACATTTCTCCAAAGATGATACACAAAGGGCAAATAAGCACAAGAAAAAGTGTTCAACATCACTGGTCATCAAATTAAATGAGATATCATGGCACACCCTCTAGAATAGGTAAAAGAAAAAGGACTGACAATGCCAAACGTTGGTGAGGATGCAGACAGAGCAAGTGGAATGCTCTCGCACTGCCGATGGGAATGTAAAGTGATACAACTACTCTGGAAAGCTATTTGGAAGTTTCTTAAAAAGTTACACACACCCTACAACCCAGCAATTCCATTACTAGGTACCTATTTACCCAAGAGGAATGAAAATATATGTCCACAAAAAGGCTTGTATGATGATGTTCACTGCAGCTTTATTAGCAACAATCAAAAACTGGATATAGCCCAGGCGTTAACAGAAGGACATACAAGCAAACAGTGGCAGTATTCGTACCATGGAATACTATTAAGAAATTTAAAAAATTAAAAAAAAAACACTGCTGAATCTCAGAAACTTTATACTGAGTAAAAGAAGCCAGAGATAAAAAAAATTATATGATGTTCTACAGAAGGCAACAGTAATCTATGGTGACAGCAACACTAGTCACTGCTAGGGGTAAAGGGCAGGGATTGGGTGGGAAGGGGCTAGAGAGCTTTCCAGGGTGATGAAAAAGTTCTATGTATTGTTAGGGGTGTGGGTTACATGAGTGGGCAACTGAATATCTAAAGTCTGTGCATTTCAGTATATGTAAATTACTCCTCAAAAAAAAAAAAAAAAAATTGGCTCCTGTCAGCTGCGAGAAGGATCTTTCTGAATGGCAAACCAGCTGGCCTTGTCATCCTCATGTCCCTTCCAAGTTTTCATAATAAAGTCCCAACAGCTCCCCACTACACAACAGACCCCTCATCACAGACTACCAGCACCTGCCCTGGCCTCAGCACTCACCCAGTGACACAGAGCACACTTGTGGATGTGTCACATGTGTCTCTGCACCAGCTGTACTCTCAGCAGGGTACCCCTGCTCACCATGCAACACCCAGCTCAGGTACCTCCTCCTTCAGGAAGCCCGCCCAGAACTCCAGGGCTGGATTAGGTGCACCCCTCCAAAGCACTCAATACTCGAGACTTATTCCCATCACAGCACCTTGCACCTTTTCATAAAGCACCTTTTCACTGCTAGGACAGCGTGAAATCCTCCAGAGTAAAGAACAGATCGTATTGGGCTCTGCATTCCTAGCAGCCAACACAAAGTTTGGCAAAACCATTGGGTGAACCAGGAAACAGCTTGGCAGTAAAAATAATAACAACCCTAAGAAATAGAGAAATGATGGCAGCTGCTGAAAAAGAGACCCTCTGTCAGAAACACAAGATTATCTGACAGGAAGAAGGAAGCCAGTTAGGGCCCTCCAAGGAGCCATAGGGCTGAGCAGTTAAAATGCCCTCCCCAGAGATGCCAGAACACACCTGTTCTTTGGCTCCAGGTCCCATGGCTGGACTGACCCTCTCACCTCCACTGCGGGACATTGCCACCTTCCTATCCCAACAGCCTGCAGCTCACACCAGCACCCTCTGCAGCCAGGTCCCTACCCTGCCCATCCTGCCTCGGCTCAGACTCTGGAGCACAAAGGTGCCTGATTCCACAGCTCAACACTTTGCAGCTATATTTTTCACATAATTTAAAAGAATCCAAAAGATTTGATATCAGTACATCAAAGATATGACTGCACTCCTGTGTTCACTGCAGCACCATTCACAATAGTCAAGGTATAGAATCATCCTAAGTGTCTGTGATATTGTGAAATATATTTGGTCTTCGTCTCTGTTTTCCGGCATACAACTCCTAAAATCATGGAATCTTCAAAGTGATAAGTGTCTTTTTGGATTCTGAGTTGAGTGATGGCTGGCAGCCTCTTATAGCTTCAAGATGGGTGCTGGTCACCAAAAAGCCCAAGACAGGATTAGAGGGCTGAGACTTTCAGCTTCAGCCCACAGCCTCTTGGAAGGGAATGGGGGTTGAAGGTTAAGTTGATCACCAATGGCCAATGATTTAATCAACCGTGCCTACGTAAGGAAGCCTCCATTAAAACTCAAAAGGACATGGTTTGGATGAGCTTCTGGATTGCTGAAGACGTGGAGATTCCTGGAGGGTGGTACAGTCAGGGCATGGAAGCTCCACACAACCTTCCCCATACCTCAACCTACGCATCTCGTCATCTGTACTGTTAAATAAAAATTATAGGAGGCCACTGTTTTGGACTAGGTTCCTGTACTAGGTCCCAAAACATCAGACTAAAAATCAAAATGGAGTCACCCTTGCTAAGTTTCATGTCACGTAGGCTGTGGTCTGAGCTGCTGTGAAATCAGGAAATTGGTAACAGCCAATTTCCCTCCCAAACAGGTCAGTTTAAATCTTCAGTAGGTATGATAATGAAGTTCCCTCTGCTTCAATCCTTACACAAAACAGATAACCTGAAGTAACTTGATGTTATTTTTCTATTGTTCTGTCTTCCTGTCCCCACCTTACAAGGAAAATAACTTGGAAATGACCCATCTGCTTTTTGTTCTTTGTTTCTGCTTTCTTCAGCTTTTTCTGTTTATAAAAACAGCCTCCTCTGCTTGGCTCACTGGAACACTTATTCTATTTTATGGAATATCGTGTTGCCCAATTCTAGGATCGCAATAAAGCCAACTGAGATCTTCAACTAAATTTGTTGTAAATTTGTTCTTGGACAGTATCCTTTATAATAACCTGTAACAGAAATGTGTCTCCCTCAGTTCTGTGAGACAGTCTAGCAAATTAATGGAATCCAAGCTGTGGACCATCAGGACCCTGATTTACAGTCGGTCAGTCAGAAGCACAGGTAAAACCACCTGTAGCTTGAGATTGGCATCAGAAGTGGGGCGGGGGGCAGTCTTGTGGGACTGAGCCCCCAATCTGCAAGATCTGATGCTGTCTCCAGGTAGATTGTGCGGGAATTGAATGGGAGGACACCAGCTGGTTGTCCAGTCCACTGGCCAATTCATTGCTTTCTTGAGGTGCGAGGAGGAAAAAACCCACATATCTTGTGTCAGAAACATGTTCTGAGGGTATAGTAGGAGAAACTGAGTTTGTTTATTCCTATATATTCTGTGTCCATCAACAGATGAGCAGATAAAGAAAACATGGTATATATAAACGCAATGGAATACTATTCAGCCTTAGAAATGAAATGTTTTCATTTGCAGTAACCTGGATGGAACTAGGGAACATTATGCTGAGTGAAATAAGCTAGGCACAGAAAGACAAGTACTGCATGTTCTCATCAATATGTAGAATCGAAAACAATGAAACTCAAAGAAGCAGAGTAAAATGGTGGTTACCAAAAAAAGGGGTGAGAGGGAGAGTGATGGTCAAAAGGTACTAAGCCTCAATTAGAAGGAATAACTTTTTTTCTCTGAAATACATTGCACAGTGTGGTGAATGTAGTAAGTAATGTATTGTACATTTCAAAATCACTAAGAGTAAATTTCAAATATTCTCTCACAAGAAGCATTTGAGGAAATGGATATGTTAATTAGCTTGATTTAATTACTCCATATTGTATTCATAATACATCACTTTGTACACCACAAATATATACAACTATAATTTGTCCATTTACAATTTAAAAAAAATTTTTTTAATTTGGTTACCCAATTTTTTTTTGTTTGTTTGTTTGTTTAAAGATGACCGGTAAGGGGATCTCAACCCTTGGCTTGGTGTTGTCAGCACCACGCTCAGCCAGTGAGCTAACCGGCCATCCCTATATAGGATCCGAACCCGTGGCCTTGGGGTTATCAGCACCACACTCTCCTGAGTGAGCCATGGGCCGGCCCTGGTTACCCAATTTTATGCCACTGTTTTTATATTAATATGCCAAGCATTAACTTTTTATAAGCAAACTCAATTAAAAGAGGCAACTTCAAATCTTTAATAGGTGTGTAAAGTGTCTATTTTGCTTCACCCCCAGATTATTTTTTTTCTCTTTTAAAAGATCAATCAAGTTCTATCCCACATTTCCATGCACAAATGCTTTCAAGGAGCAAGTGGATGAGCTGCACCATGGAGAGACTGGTCCTGGGTAGGGAAGGGACAAATACCATCTCCCGAGTGCCCCCAGCATCCACAGTGTAGGGACAGGATCTCATCTCCTTTCGCAGATGGAGGGAATGGGGTCCCAGGGCTACGTGGGTCCCCTCAGGACAGGAGTCTGGTGAGGAGCAGATCTCTGCGCCCAGAGAACTGGTTCTTTCCACCCTCCACTCTCTGAACTGTTCCAGCCCTTAAAATTGACACTTGCCCTTGAGAAATTTCAAAGACAGTGAAAGTTTAACAGGGTAAACAGCTGAGAAGAGGGGAAAACTTGACTCTAGGCTAAATCCCTTCTACATAATTACATCAGCCCATCTTAGTGGGGAGTTTTTCAGAGGCGGCATGCACAAAACTATCTATAAAAGGAAATGCAATTAAGGAGAGTCTTTTTAATACAACTGATTCTTGACTGCCCTTGCCCTAGGCAGCAACTTAATTCTACTTAAGGACAGATATCTTCAGAAAGCTGTTATGTAAATTGTAAGGTATGGGGAGAAAAGAAACAGGAACCATCTCATCAGAGGCAAATTCTCAGCCAGCTGAGTTGGAATCAATGCTGTTAACAGAGCTCCAATTTACAGCGACCATCTCGGCTAGTTTACCACGTAAAAGCTCTACCTTACAGACCACATGCAACTCCATCTCATTATCATTTATTGTACTGCCTCTCCTAAATTAACCTAACAACCTGAACAGGAAGCTCTTTTCAGAAATTAGCTGACCACGAATTGACATTTTTTAAAACATGATCTTATTTGTTACAGCTGGAAATTGAAGGAAGCTACAACATATGCCCAGAGTTCTTTTTAAAAACTGTTAGGTAAATTCTAGAAGAGGAAAGGTACGCAGTTCATTCCGTGTATAAGCAGCAGTAGAATGACGTGGGTGAAGGAAGGTACCGAAAAGAGAAGTCATTTTTTTTTTTTTTTTTTTTTTTTTTTGTGACCACCGGTAAGGGGATCGCAACCCTTGGTGTGGTGTCGCCCACACCGCGCTCAGCCAGCGAGCACACCGGCCAGTCCTATATAGGATCTGAACCCGCGGCGGGAGCGTCGCTGCGCTCCCAGTGCCGCACTCTCCCGAGTGCGCCACGGGCCAGCC
>NW_007728386.1:116033-117682 GCF_000696425.1 Galeopterus variegatus
TTTTTTTTTTTTTTTTTTTTTGTCTTTTTCGTGACCACCGGTAAGGGGATCGCAACCCTTGGTGTGGTGTCGCCCACACCGCGCTCAGCCAGTGAGCACACCGGCCATTCCTATATAGGATCTGAACCCGCGGCGGGAGCGTCGCTGCGCTCCCAGTGCCGCACTCTCCCGAGTGCGCCACGGGCTCGGCCCAGAAGTCATTATTTTAAGTATGCCCGGCGTAGTTCAGGTCTCCTGACCCACCACTGTGGCTGTGGGCCCACTCCGTCACTCCAGTGCACACACTTGCACATCTGGTACATCTGGCAGACAGAAGAATGAGGGCAGGACCCAGGCTCCCACTGCTCTTTACAATGGCCTGGCGTGTAGAGAGGATTGGTGCAAAGCTGTCAGTTTGAACTCAAGAAGCCAGGAAAGGTGCGCATGGGAGTTGGGAATAGCAGCACTCTGTCTCTCCACTTCAGCATGGGACACTCACTGCAGATGCTTCAACAGATGAATTGACAGTCTCAGAATATAAAGCTGGAGTTGGGCAGCTGTGGCAGGTAAGCCTCAGTGACACTATGTTTCCATTTCCAAAAGGTCACTTGCGCTCCAGCAAAGAAACCAGACTGACATGGTCAGGAGGGAGCAGTCAGCTCATTCATTCTCTCCCTCAATAAATATACACTGAACACTGACTATGAGCCAAGCACTGTTCTAGGGGATGGAGGTACAAGCCAGGCAAGGCCGCAGGAGTTTGGATTTTATCCCAACTTGGGGGAAGTTGATTTTTAAAGACTCAGCTCTGCCATTTTTAAGATGTATGAAGTTGACCTCTGTGAACTTTTGTTCCCCGTCAGTAAATGACCTACAAATTAGAGTTGCCAGGAGAGCAGAGCAGCAAAACGTGGGAAGTCGGTGCCCAGTTGTGGAAATTAGTGTTAATTACAGGGGAAAGACGCCAAGCTCAAAGTGAAGTCACTTGCGCCAGGCGTTAAGTGGAAGGACTGTCACGCTATTAGGCCCAGCCGGAGGACAAGCTGCTTCTGCAAGGAAGCCAGAGACGGCTGCCTGGAGGAGGTGGCATTTCAGTCTAACTTCAAAGGGTGAGAAACAACGCCCCGCAGAGCTGGGCAGCAGGGACAGGGTAAATTATAAATTGCCACAGCCTGCTGCAGCGTTGCCACCAGCACACTAATCCCTCCCTCTATGGACACAAGGAAACTTTCCTTCAGATCACTGAGCTTTCAATCCTGGCCAACTACGTGGGCGTGATCATTAGGGCAGCTACCCATTTCACAGAGGAGAAACCTGAGGCGAGGAAAGACAGAGGCCCAGCCAAGGTCCACTCGGCCGAAGAGCTGGCACCGGCGGGATTCGAACCTCCCGCCCGCTGAGACGCCTGCGCTCCGTCACCGGCGCGCGCCCCGGCACTCCCGTTGCCCGGGAAACGCCCCTGCGCACGCGCGCGCCCTACTCTTCCTCTCTCGCTCTCCTTACTTTCCCCCCCCCCTCCCTTTGGCGGCGGGATACCGCCAGTCATGAACGTGCCGTCAACACGCACCGCTACGCTCGCTCCCGCCCCGGGCGCGGATCCCTCCGCCGCCGCCGGCCTGCGCGCTGCTTCCCGACTGCACGCTCGCAACGGCCTCCCGCGCGCCGCGCCG
>NW_007728386.1:118004-195606 GCF_000696425.1 Galeopterus variegatus
CCCCCACCCTGCCTCACCCCAACCCCCCAGCCCGGCTCACCTGCCGCCCGCGTTTCCATGGCAACGCCCCCACCGCGGAGGGAAAAAAAGCCTCGAGCTCTTCCGGGCCCCCTCCCTTGCCGACCGAGAAAGCGGGGCGCCCCGCTGATGCTTCGCTTTTTATTTTTATTTTTTTAAGAAAAGAGCCGGCGAGGTTATGGCGAATCTGCGGCATCCAACATGGCGGATGGAGTCTTCGCCCTCCTCCCCGCGGGGCGCCGACGCCTGCGTAGCGGACGTCCGCCTCGGTGACCCTCCCCCAGCGCCCAGCGCGGCCCAGCCTTGCCGGGCTCTCGCGCATGCTCGCGTTTGGAGGACGAGCTTTTGTCCCGATCCGCTGATTCCGCCGCTCCGCGTTTTGAGTCACGCCCAGGAAGGGGCACTGGGGAGGCCCGGAATCCGGATCTCAGGATCGGGAGTCTGCCCGGGTCTGCCCACCGTCCACAGCCCATCTCTGGACTTGGTAGATGTGGGATACCGGGCTGAACGTGGAAGGAGGGTTCAGGGTTCGTGTCCCTTTTCCACGTTTTACTAATTTGGGGACAGCGAATGAGCTTTTCGTGGTCTCAGTTTACTCATTTGTCAGACGGGGTGGTTACAACCTGCATCCCACTCAAGGGACGCGGTGTTTCCCACAGGTGAGATGCTTTGCGCTGGGGGTACCCAGCTGGACCTTAGGTGGTGCAGACTGGACTGAGCAACCTAGAGTCACACGAGAGAACGCGACGCCCTCCTCCTCCCATCTCTGAGTGTCCTGCAGAAGGGGTGGTCATCACACTTTCCGGTGTCAGCTGGCCTCGGTAACGTTGCTCATTTCCCTTCTCTGGCTCAGCTTTCAGCGGACCTTTTCTGGTTGAAATTCTCGTTTTTGATGTTAAGATGGTTAGCTCTAACGCTCGGTTTAGTCTTTAGCTCAAATAACCTCCTCCAAGGACCCACCCCCACTCTATCTAAAGTGACTCTACTGCTAAGTCGGTCTATATTTTCAACGGTGTATCTGTTCCTATCTGACATTAGCCATCCCGATCGCTTACCTCTGTCCATCTTGGTCCCTTTAGCCCCAGAAACTAGAGCTAAGCTTGACAGTTTTGGAATAAATTAACTTTGTGTTGCCTGTGTTTTTAAGGTAAACTTTTTTTCTTAATTGAAACATACTTGATTATACATATTTGTGGGGTACAGTATTGACATATTGTGTACAATATGTCTTCTTACAACAACTGATAACGTTTTTTATTTATGAAAGTAAGATAAAGTTTTCTTTTTAAATACAACTTATTTACATTTTTACAAATTTGTCAACTTAAAAGAAAAGTGGTGCAGAGACATGACCAAAAAATATGTAAAAGCAGACCTTAAGGAACTGGAGTTTGGGAAACACTGATTTATTTATAGGGATCCCCTGAAATGCTAGTGTTTGCCTGTTCTAAGTCTTCCCCTGGAATAGCCCCCTCTGTTGCTGCTGATAAGTTTCTCCTCAAACTGCCCTGAAGCACTTGCCTTGTGTTCCCACCAGTCTGAGTTGCACTCGCCTTGCTCCAGCCCCCACCCCCACTAGTATTTATCCATCTGCATAGCCCTGTCCCCCTCTAGACCAGGAGCTTCTTGAGCACAGAGTCCTTTACAGTTCTTTTTCATCTTCGTTTTCCCAGCGCCTGTTGCATAGTAATGTTACTGAATGAGCACATTCGCTTCCATTGTCACTTATTTTGTAGTAGTGAAACTCCCATGGTCATGAAGCTCTAGGACGACTCATCTGATTCCTCAGGAGCCTTTCTGCCTTGCTCCCTAATCCTGTTCCTGAGAGAAAGGCACTTATTATAAGACCCCCAATTTTCCCAGCCCATTAAATATATGTTCAGAAATATCTCCTCAGCCCTTTAGTTCACTGTTACAACCTGGGAAGTTAAATTGGACAGATACGATTATCCTCCTTTTCCAGCCGAGAAAAGGAATGTTCAAAGAGGTTGTGTGGCTTTCTGAGATCACACAGCAAACCAGTGAAGTGATTATCCCCTCCTTTTCCAGCTGAGAAAAGGAATGTTCAAAGAGGTTGTGTGGCTTTCTGAGATCACACAGCAAACCAGTGAAGAGCCAGGTGTGGAACTCGCCTCTCTATGTCCAGTTTTTTCCACTTTAACACATCGCCATCTGGGATGTGCCCAAACTACCCACCATGCCTCCAAAAGAGCCAGTTCCAAGGCAACCATAGAGTTGTTGCTACATAGCCACCTCATCACACATCACTAGACAGCTGGCTAGACGCAGCCCATCAGAATCTTCTATTTGGAAATGAACTGCTCAAAAAGCTGTACTAATGAACTTTTCCTTTTGAAACTATAAATATTTACAATAATCACCATTATGCTGTGAATCGATTTCTGTCAGGAAATGAGAGTTGTTCTGGGTTGCTAACAACATTGGTTTTGTGCTGGGTAGCCTTTCTTTCAGAGGCATTTCAATGTTATTTATTGATTAGTAGATAGATGGATTGCTCCTAGATGTTGTGACCAAGATGAATTTTGGAAATGAAGCAACTTAAAATTTGTCTCAAAACCCAATTACCTCACAATATTAAAGTCAAATTAAAAGAAGAAATTGTGGGCCGGCCTGGTGGCACACTGCTACAGTGCGCCGCTTGGGGGTGCGGTGGCGCTCCCACTGAGGGTTCAGATCCCACATACAGACCGGTTCCCGCTCACTGGCTGAGCAAGGTGCGGGCGCGACGCTGAGGGTTGCGATCCCGTTGCTGGTCCCAGTCCGGTACGGGCGCGACACTGAGGGTTGCGATCTGTTGCCGGACATGGAAAAAAAAAAAAAAAGAAGAAATTGTGGACTGTGGATGATGGTTCTGGCTTAATTATTTGGATAGCTATGATTTTCCCCATTATTCTTGTGGCATTGTCTCCCTTCTAGCCATTCATCATTCAAAGAAGAGTTACTGAGCACCTGTTATTACTGAAAGCCGTCCTGGCCATAGGAACATGGACATGATTAACAGATGGTCACTTTCCGCGGGGAATCCAGGTTTGTAAATGGAGAGATGAGTCCAAGCTGGCTCTTCCATCGCCTTGCTGTGTGATATGCACATTTTCAATCAGCAAACTTCTTTCTTCTTTCCATTTGCCAGTAGTTTTTTAAATGCCTTCAATTAATGAAGAAGCATTAGTGGAATTAAATGTAACTCACTCAAAATTATATAATCGATGGCATCCTGCTTCAACGATGGCTGCTAGAGGAGGTGAGATTCCAGCTAGCTCACTGGTTAGCATGTGAATGAATCTGTGTTAATAAATTCAATGATATGAAATGGTATTTAGTTATATAAGACATACTAATTTGCACAATTGAATATATTTGTGCCAATAATTTTATAATTATAGCTATATGTCTAATACACATTTACATGAAAATAATAATTTAAGTACGTAATTTCATAAGATGCTTTCTTTAAAGCAGATTTTGACAAAGAATACATGTGAGCCTTCAGGCATACGTGCATAAAATCAGAGGTGGGGATAGTCACAGTTTTAGTTAAGTGTTAAAAATCTAATTAGGCACACTGTAGAAAAAAATTATTTAAAACTTGTATAAAAGAAAAAATATAGTAATATTAGAGCTATATGAACAATCTAACTGTGCACATTATGACCTTATATAATATTAATTCACCATATATAATTATGACCTTAGAAGAAACATCTTTTCCACCTCTGTCTTTCTATGGCCAAAGAGTGCCATCTCATCACCAGTGTGCTTGTGGCACCACCTGTATGTACTTTCAACACCCAAATCTTGATCTCAGTAGTACTGTTCATTAGCAGTAGCCAGGGCCCCTCCAAAGAAGCTGATTCCATGTGTGGGAGTAAGGGAACATCAGAACAGCCTGAAACATCTTGCTATTGCCAGAAAACCAGGATGCTTAAAAAAATGCTGGCTATTGCTGAAGGGACAAAGCCTGCTGGAAAGGGAGGGGGCTCATTTGGCCAGGTTGTAATAATTTGCAAATCACAAAGAACAACAGTAGATCTATAGTTGTTGTATTAATCAATTTCTGTTGCTTATAACAAAATACCTGGAACTGGGTAATTTATAAGAAAACGAAATTTATTGCTTACAGTTTCAGAGGCTGGGAAGTCCAAAGTCCAAGGAACACATCTGGTGAGGGTCTTCTTTGATGGTGGCTTTACAGCACTGCAGGGGTCTCACATGGCAGAAAATGGTGGAGCAGAGAGAGAGTTAGTTCTTCACACACACTCCTTTTAAAGCCTTCAAAACCATGCCCACTATTCCAAAAACGGATCAATTCATTCACAAGGGTACAGTCCTCATAATCCAGTCACCTCTCCAAGGCCCCACCTTTCAATTACCATAATAGGATTTCCTACAGTAAACAGTTACAGTGAGAATTAAGTTTCTAATATATGGGGACTTTGGGGGACACGATTCAGTAAATCTACAGCAGTTGTTGATCTACAAGTTGATTGTATGGAAAGCCATGAGTCCTTAATGATAAAAAAAAAAAGGTAATATTATGTGTACAAAAATATGCCTATAACTGTGTAATTACAAAGCTAGTTACAATTCAAAGAAAGTGTAAAAATAGGATATTTTAGTAAGTAGGTAAGTTTGAGGGATCTGTTTCTTACTTGAAGATCTGTATATCTGTTTCTGAAATGGTATGAATGTACAAGTTGAAAAAGGCAGATAAGTTTACTACAAGTTAGTCAAAAATTTCCAGAAAGAGCAGAAACTGTGCCACAACCAGGAAGGACAGTTCAGGACCAGTGGTCTCATAAATAACCAGGTAGGAAGAGGGTTCAATAATTTCCGTTGCAAGTTAATGGATTAGCCAAATGTCCTAGGAGAATAGCTGATAGATAAAAGTGCTATATGGCCCTACTAATTATAATGAAATGCTAATGATGCATAATTAAGTTTTTTGCAAACTGTGGCAAAACATCATGGTCCCAAGACTTAATATACCTGGGAATGAAGATTGCAAGAACTTGCTCATAAGTCCTCTCTAGACATACCCGTTGAAGCTGGTTTAAGGGCGCCCCAACCAGCAAATTACCTGCTGCCACAGAGAATCCATCAGTCAGTGGCCCAGAGGGTGTCACCTCAGTGCACCTGGGAAGGAGATCATCTTTCTCTTTTGGGTCTGACAAGTACAACTCTGGAAATGTACAAAAATAAGTTTTATAGAAATAAGAAAGAAATTGGTCAATTCAGTAGTAATGGTTTTTACAAGCAGGTTTAGGTATGGGTGTAGTAAAAACTTTTGTGTTTTTAAGGTGTTTGAAGCATTTAGAAGTTACATTAGACTCATGGTTATATTGAAACAGGATAATTAACTAAGTGTATAAATGTTTAAAAAAATTTGATTTGTAAGGTTTTAAGTTTTATCAATTGCATTTACATAGTTTAGAAAAAAAGTGACTAGATTTATGTGTAACAAATTTTCTTCGAATCAACTATAAGCAGGAGTAACTGAGCCATGAAAAAAGTGGGGGCAGGGGACGGCCTTGGGTCCCAGCATTAAGGAGGAAAAAACAAGTGAGCTATTAATGCCTCCCAGTGTGGGGCCCACAGCTGGGATGCAATTGAACAGTTGCTGAGGGAAGGGAGAAGGGATGGAGAGAGGGAGGGATTGACTTTGGGGCTGAACCCAGAAGGTGAGGAAAAGGAGCAACACA
Source organism: Galeopterus variegatus (assembly GCF_000696425.1). Taxonomy (NCBI): domain Eukaryota; kingdom Metazoa; phylum Chordata; class Mammalia; order Dermoptera; family Cynocephalidae; genus Galeopterus; species Galeopterus variegatus. Next base: position 123,743 of record NW_007728386.1, read on the forward strand.
CAATTGAACATTTATGTTGTAGCTGCTGTGTAAACAGCACTGTTTTAGATATTTGGAACAGAGAAAAAACAGCCAGCTTTCAAAAAAGCATGGTTATGTGGTGTCCATGGTGAGAGGGTTGACTAAATGGATGGTTCAGCCATCCATGGAAACACAATGGAGCTGTTTCAAAGAATGAAGTTGACACATGTAGATCTGAGGTGTGCTCTAAGATACGTGATGGAGTGAAAAAAGTGGGCTGCAGAACAGCATTATGGAGCATGCTACTGTTTGTGAACATGACTATATGTGCGTAGAGAATCTCTAAAACCACAGAAAGAAACAGATTAAAGCAGACAGCTTTGGGAACAATGTCTGGGCCTGGAGATATGGCTCACAGGGAGACTTACTTTTCACTGAATATCCTTAGGGAATATTTGAATGTTTTACCATATGCGTATACTGCTTTTTCGAAGAAAAAAAAAGAGAGGGAGATGATTTGGAAGCCTGATCTCTGGGTTCTGGTCCTAATTTCATTACTCAGCAGCCACATGACTCTGGACAGGCCACTCGTTTGCCCTGTGCTTTCCTTCCCTGGGCAGTGAAAGTGCTGGATGAGAAGGCGTGGCTGGTCAAGAACTTCAGCCCATTTGGGAACACATGGCAACAGGAGGCAGCAACAGTAAGGGAGAACACACGAGAAGGTGTTCTGATCTGAAGGCTGCCACCAACCAGCTGTGTAACCCAAAAAAGGAGCCTTAAAGTCTCTGGATTTCAGTGTCCTCATTTGTAAAATGGCAGTTTGGGGGAGTGAGGATTATACTAGATGGTTTCTGAAAGAAAGTGACCCGAGACGCCAGGTACCGATCAAGCTCTATTAAAGGAAAAGAATCTGCCAGTCTGGGCTCAAAGTGGAGGACAGCACCATGTGTGAGGGTGGTAGAGCTTATACAGGGCACCAAGGGCTGGCTGACACAATCAAGGAGGGGCATTATGCTAATGTGGAAGCTATGCGACCAGGGTGGAGAACTGCATCCTTGCAGAAGCAGAAGGGTTTCTGTTTTGCAGAAGCCATGAGGCTTCTCGTAATGGGAAGTGGAGAGGGGTTTGGTCCTGGAGTGGAAGACAAGACCAGCGGCTATTTTGTGCTTATTGTGTGCACAATAGCACTAGACACTTCCAAGATCCATCAGTTTCTAAGGTTCATTTCAGCTAAAAAACAAAAAGGCAAAAAACAAGATTATAATACTGATTTGAAACTTCCCAGTACCACTAACAGAGGTATAAAAAAGCCCCCAAGGGGATTTACAACACAGAACCATCACTTCACTTCCAGCTGCAGATGTGCAAGAAGTCTTCAGAGAGGGGTTGGCAGTTTGTGCTGGGTTTTATTTGGAGACAGAGGAAAGCAGGGAATTATAAAAAGAAGATACTGGGGGTGCCTTCACCTAAGTCACCCAGACCCTGGAACCACACAAATGTTCATGGTTTCAATTGTTCTTGTAAAGACCAACAGAAAAGAAAGATATTTGTGGGCAGTCTGTATGATGGTAGCCCCCAATGAATCATGCCTGCCTGTAATCACATGTTGTGTAGTCCCTCTGATACTGACTTTGAGATTGGCCATGACTTGCTTTGATCAATGGGATACAAACAAGCAAGGCACAAGCAGAGGCTTGATAAGCACTTGCAGCCTGGGTCTTGGCCTCTGGAGACACCACGTCCGGAAGCCAGCCTCCATGCCATAAGGAAGCTCACACTCAACTACCAGACAGTGAGAAGCCTCGTTGACAAAGAACCAAGAGGATAAGAGTCCTTGTGGGCATTCAGGTCCTAGCTATTCCCCAGCCAGTGTGGCCACATGGGTGACCTTGGCTACTCTGTGTGGTTCAAAAGAACTACCCAGCTGAGCTGATAAACTGTTGTGGATTGAAGCCACTAAGTGTCAGGGTGGCTTGTTGGACAGCAATAGATAACCTCACCTGTAAAAAGCTGGAATTTCAGTTTCAGGGAGGGTTTTGCAAGCCCCCGTGTCCATTTGGGGGGCATGTAGTCTTAAGCTTTCTTCCCCAGAAGCAAAAGGAGAATGATACAGATCTTTGGATGGGCTTCAAGCTGTCCATCAACCAAACATGGCAGATGTCTTGAGGGTGGTTGGAACTCAGATCAGGGAAGACAGACCAGAGGCTCCTCTGAAAGAAAGAAGAAGCAGAAGCAAAGAGCGCAAGGACAGACGATCCAGGGAAGGCCTGACCACAAAAAGGGGTCCTGCAGGACACACTGGAGTTGGCAGTTGTTGGGAAAATAGAATAGTTTGGTCAGGCTCCTCACCTCGGGTCCAGTTGGGTGTGGTTCAGCATACTTTGTAAGCAAATTGTGTGTGTGTGTGTGTGTGTGTAGTTAGTGCACATGCACGCCAATGTATCTTTTTAGTTTTGGTGCTATTCTTGTGTTCTTTTGTGGAGGGGAGTTTTAGTGAAGCAGGCGGGCGGGCGTCTGCCTTGGGTGTCCACCCTGCACAGCTATGCTTTTCCAAACCTACGGCTTCCAAGGACCTTCTGGCCAGTTACCTAGCTCACAGACCTGCGTGAAGGGGTCTGGTGACCCAGCCTGGCATATGAAGGGTTTGTGACCCAGTCTATGAATGGGCTTGAGGGGTCTGGGAGCTCCAGACCCAGTCCTAGCTCAACAATCGGCCCAGTCGGTGCAGGATTACCAGCAGGTAGAAGACCCCTACAACTGGCGTGGTTGCCTCGCTTTACAATTGGCGTCATGAACAGGATTAAGAGCTAGACAATCCTAGCTCAACAATCGGCCCAGTCGGTGCAGGATTACCAGCAGGTAGAAGAGCCCGACAACTGGCGTGGTTGCCTCGCTTTACAATTGGCGTCATGAACAGGATTAAGAGCTAGACAATTGGTGCTGTGAGGATTCCAGGCCTTAGCCTAGCCAGACAGCAGTAAGCAGGCATTTTCCAGAAGAATCCCAAAGCCAAGTATTCTGTTCTGCTCCATGTTCACCTGTGCAGCTCTCAGACCACATCCACCATTTGGGGCCCAGAAAATGTGACCACCAGGGATAGCTGCTGGGACAGTGAATCTCCTTGCTGCTGCCAAAGTGGGCAGGAATGAAATGGAATAAAATAATAATGGTGGCATGGGTCCAGCCTTCTAGAGCTTTCCAAGCCCTTTCCTCTCACACAGTCTTCACACTGTCCTGGGGGTAGGGAGGGCATGTATCAGAAGCTTCATCCCAGAGATGAGAGAACAGAGAACAAAAAGGGTTAAGAGACTTTCACAAGGTCACACAGACTACGTTAACCTCAGGACTAGAAACAAGGCCTTTCTGCTGTTCCTGCATCATCCACCTGTCCAGGGAATGATCCAAGTAGAGTGTAAGGGGAGAAGCGTTTTCATCTGCGTGCCCGTGGCATGGCACCTAAACATCAGCAGGCAGGGAGGGGAGCAGCCCTGTGTGTGTTTAGTCAGAAGTGTGGTGGAAGAGCAGCCATCGGAAAGAAAGCCTAATTATGAAAAGGTTATGCCCTGAGCTGCCTGGCCCAGATCTTTGCTTTGAGACTCCACATTCCACTCCCTCTGCTGGCCTTTGTTCAACCCCAGGGCATTCCACGTGTCCCACGGTTTCCACTGAGCATCTGGTCAGCATGCTGCTGGGCGTCACGGCCCCATTGGAAATGGTCGGCTGCTTTTCTTCTAATGGTGACCTCAAGTTCAGGTGCCAACTGCTGTGCCTGCCAGCCTTCTGCCAGCCTCCATCCCTGATCCTGGAGTAAAAGGACAGAGGAGGCTTCCTGTTGTGATAGAATTCTCATCCATACCTTTCAAACCAAGGTGCTTGCTCACAGGTTGGTGGAAGAGGCGGATATAGAGTGGAGGAAATGCGTGTTCTGTTCCCCGCAGTTGTTTATAGTACGTGTTCATGCTTCAACTCAAACCAGACTGGCTAGGCTTTACCTGACAACTCGCCGTTTCTCAAAGGTGCCAGGCCTTTTTACATCTCTGGGCCTCTGTGTATGTCTAGAACATTTTTCCCACATTTCTCTGCCTGCTGGACTTCCTCACATCCTTCAAAACCCAGACCAAATGTCCGCTGCTGTGAAACCTTCCTTACTTCCCAGGCAAGTTAGTGATGCCCACAGCCCCTTTTCGTGATTGCTACATATTGTACATACCTGTTAACAAACCTGTCTTCCCTGTTGAACAGGGGGCTCCTGCAGGCCAGCAGCAGGGACTGACTGACCTCTCTGTGACCTGTCTTCCCAGCAGAATGATCTGAACCCACATGATTGAAGAAGTTGGTAGGGAACTGGCTGTCAGTATGTTAGCTGAATAACGTGTGGGAGGAATTCGTCAAGGAAAAGGGGGCAGGCCATTCATTCATTCCTTAAGCAGTTATACAGTGCCTACCAAGTGCCAAAACTGTTCTCTAAAGATACACAAGTGTGGCCACAGGATCTGTCCTCCTGGATTTCGTGGCCCAATAAAGAAAATGATGCCTAATAAGACGTGTCATATAACACACTGCATAGGAGAGAAAAGCTCGTGAGCAATAGCAAGAGGAACACAACCCACTGAAGAGTCAGGGAAGCCCACTAGCAGGCATACTCAGGGGAGCTGGGGAATTCTCCAAGGAGAGTGCTGCAGGCAGGAGCGACAGCCTGGGCAAAGGCACAGAAACAGGAGATAGCATGCCAGGCCCAGGGATGTTTGGTCACGAGGCAGGCAAGAACATAAAAACAAAGGGTTCATCCTATTTCATTCAAAGGTGATGCTCCTTGGCCAACATCATTCAGGTGACTGTTTTGGGTTGTCCCCCATAGCCCCCACCAAAGACAAAAGATATCTCATGAACAAGCTCTCACCTGGCCAGCACCCTGGTGACCAGCAGCTTATATTGTTGAAACAGCTGCTTGGATCATGATATGGAACACAGCTGGCCCAAAAGACAAATAGGAAAAGAGCCATGATGTCACCTTGTGTGCCTCCAGATAGCTGAAACATAGTCTGAGAGCCCACCTCTTCCTTTACAGATGAAGCTGAGGGGGGAGGGACTTGTTTAAGATCACACATCAAGATAAGCATTGAGTGACAGAACAGGAATCAGGAACCTAGGGATACAGAGTGGCAAAGACACTGTCCCTGGCCTTGAGGGACTTACAACCTGTTATTGGCTGGACTGTGTCCCCCCTCAATTCGGATGTTGAAGCTCGAACCCCCAGTACCTCCAAATGTGACTGTACTTGGAGACAGGGTCTTTAAAGAGGTAATTAAGGTAAAATGAGCTCATATGGGTGAGCCCTAATCCAATATGACTGGAGTCCTTATAAAAAGAGGAAATTAGGACACAGGCACAGAGGAAAGAGCATGTGAGGACACAGGGAGAAGGGGGCCATCTACCAGCCTCCTTCTACATGAGAGGCTTCAGGATGCAGGGTTCAAGTGTTTGGCAAGGAATGGGCATTCCATAAAGATTGAATAAGAAGACTAGACAGGAGTTAAAGAAAACAGTATGAGCAAGCTGGAGCCCTTTTTGATATGCTAATTAAGCTCTGTATGGCTGTCACCTTGGTATTTGCCCCTATTCTCTGTATAAACAGGAAAGCCCTGCCTTCTGCTTGCTACTGGGAAGAGGAGACCTACAATTCAGTAATTATTGCCAGGCCATTCATTGTTCATTAATCCATTCCATTACAATTGATGGAATGAAGTAATTAATGGAATGAGTTAATTAGTGGATTTAATTCCTTCCATTAATTAATTCATTCCATTAATCTATTCTTTTCCTTTGGGACCCAGGGTGTACTAGGCAGTGCCTAGGCACTGGGGGTACAATGAGGAATGAGACAGAGTCCTTTGCTTGTGGTGTCTGGGATGATTGACACTAAACAAGCATGAGATAATTTCATCTGAGTGACATCAAGGGGAAAAACCAAGGGGTAATATTTTTGAGAGTGTGTATGGAGGGAGGGGAATGATTCTTTGGAGCAGGTGGTCAGAAAAGGCTTATCCACGAAGGTGACATTGGAGCTGAAACCTGAGTGACAAGAAGGAACCAGCCTGCTGAGTACCCGAGGGAGAGGTGATCCAGGCAGAGGACGTGGCTAGTGTGAAGGTCCTGGGGTCAGAAGAAAGCCTTATCCACGAAGGTGACATTGGAGCTGAAACCTGAGTGACAAGAAGGAACCAGCCTGCTGAGTACCCAAGGGAGAGGTGATCCAGGCAGAGGACGTGGCTAGTGTGAAGGTCCTGGGGTCAGAAGAAAGCTGCTGTTGGAGGAGCAGAAGAAAGGCAGAGGGGCAGGTTCTTTTGGGGGCAGAGGAAAGGGCCCTGTTGCTACTTAGTTTCCTGTCCCCTCCCTCTGCTTTTCTCTTTCTCAGATTATCAGAAGATCCTTTCTTCCTTCCTTTCATAGACGTGCCCTCTTTTGGGATCTCTACGGACTCTGAAGTATAAAATGAAATAAAAAATACTGAAAATAAAAATGCTTTTTAAAAGTACCACTTATTTTACTAATTATAAAAACACAAGTCAGGCTAGTTTTATGACTTCAAAATGAGTGGAATTTTTTTTAACTCACATGACTAGAAACTAAGGCTATCCATCTATGTCAGAGATCAGCAATTCTTTGTCTGTAAAGGGCCCGATAGTAAATATTTTCAGTTTTGTAGGGTGTCTGCTGAAACTACTCCACTCTGACCTTGTGAAAGCAGCCAAAGGTAATATGTAAATGAATGGGTGTGGCTGTGTTCCAATAAAATTTTATTTACAAAAACAGGCAGTAAGTGGGATTTGGCCCCCAGACTATAGTTTGCCTGACCCCTGATCTACTTCATAATAAATATCACAACCAAAAATACATTTTTGTTATTTTAGCACTAACTGTGGGCCAGGCAGACAGGGCACTTTTCCTGTGCTCCTGTCTCCTGACCCTGAGCAGAACCGCTGTACTAGGCACAGTAATAAGTAATGAGCAGGGAGCACCTGAAATAGACCTCATCTCTATATACAATTAGTGGTGCAATTCTACTAAAATTTTTGAGATTCCGGTTTTAAACATTTTTTTTTAATTAAAAAGTGTTTTTCCGGCTGGTCCGAAGGTAGTGAGTTATCTCAACAGATTGTTCACAATCAGTCACAGATAGAACTCCTTGTTTTACTCTTTACCTCCTTGTCACTACTGCACTTGACTAGTCTTTTAAAAAAATAAGGAATTAAATTAAATTAAATGTTCTTCTTAAGGCCAAACTTAAGCTAATTTGGCCCTTCACAACTGGCTGGTTTCTTTGATGGCTACAGGCAGCCTTCCACAATTGTGGGTAGGAAGGTAAGGGTCTGCAAGGCTTCCCAGGGAAAGCAAGCCTCAAATGGAACTGTGCAAAACATAAGCAAGCAGATATGGAAAGAGGTATGTAAACTCTTCCTAAAAGTGTGTGAGGTCTTGTTTTGTGCCCCTTAGACTACCTAATAAATCATGTAAAGCAGATGCACCAACAATCTAGCAGCAGGGTTGAGCTAATCCTCTAGTTGGCCTGGCAGTAAAATCCCCCACTGTAAGACTAGGGCACTGCTCTGAAGGGTATAAAGATGCTGGGTTCCTGGAGCTCCCATACCCCATCCAAGCCAGGGCAGGTATGCCTGCACAAGACTCACACCCAAACCAAGATCCTAAACCTCTCCTTTTACTACTGAAAAGTTAGCCAATGATCTAATAAAAGTTTTTGATAGATTATAGCAGCACTCCTGAAGTTTGTATTCCTGAGCAAGACTTTCAACTGTTAAAAATTTAGTATCTATATTAAAATCAGCATACATACACACATATAAGAGTGCTTATGCTGAAATATTTGAAAGTAAATTAGACATAATATAAAATACTTCTCTTTTATTAAATTTGTGATTCTTTTGAAATTAATTCCCTTTTTTTCCAGCTACTTGTCCTAGATTTTTTTTAACATGTGGTAAAATAAAATACATGACTATTTTTCATTTTGAAATTGTGGCAATATACTATACATGAATTGTCATATTTAAAAGTTTAAAGCAATTTTCTTTTAAAAAAAGATGACCAGTAAGGGGATCTTAACCTTTGACTTGGTGTTGTCAACACCACACTCTCCCAAATGAGTAATCGGCCATCCCAATATAGGGATCGAACCTGTGGCCTTGGTGTTATCAGCACCATACTCTCCCAAGTGAGCCACAGGCTGGCCCTAAAACAATCTTTAAACATTCCTTTTAGGAGAATTGTACTATAAGAAACACATCTATTCCAACTAATAGTTCCCTTTCAACTAATACCCTTGTAAAGAATGATGCCTATAATATACAGACATGTCCAAACACAAATGCAGAAGATAAACTGACCTCACACAATCTTCCTATCACAGCAAACTCAGGACATAGGCTTAACCAAAATGTAGGGTATATGACAAATTAGAAGAAGAAAAGGAAAATTCTGCCATGTTTCAGAATTTGTGTGTATGAACACACAATGTACATTTGACAATTTTGATGAAGGATTTGTGTGGAACAGCTCAGGAAGTGGTAGGTGGACAATGTATTTTAACCAAAGGAAATAGTCAAGACAGTGACATTAATTTATTTAGCTGGACATGTGGTTATAGCACTCTGAAAAAGAGGTGCAAAGAAAAACTGATTTACTTAGCCCTTGCTGCATACAAATCCCCACACTCAGTTGCTTAAAACAACAGTCATTTATTATTGTAGCTTCCATGTCAGGGTTTGGCTGGGGGTTGGCCTATCTGGGTTGGGCTCAGCCACGCTTGCTCATGCATGTGCAGGTTGAATAGGGTCTCTGCTTTAGGCTGGGCTTGGCTGGGACGCCTTAGCTGGGGCAACTCTAATTCATGTGGCTCCCATCTTCCTCCTGGGACAGCGAGTTAGCCTAGGCATATTGTTCTCATGGTGATGGCAGAAGGAAAAAAGAGCAAGTAGAAGTGCTGATCTTTTTCAAGTCTCCTAACATCCCGTTGGGCAAAGCAAGTTACATGGACTAACTCAGCGTCAAGTGGCAAGGAAATATACTCTGCTTTTTGATGAAAGAAGATACGCCTATAGGGTAGGGTGAAGAATTGGGACCATGGATGCAATCTACCACACTCACCATCATTGGCCTTCTAAACAGCTGAGCAACTCCATGCTTGGCTGGCTAGACAAGAGGGAGGACTCTGTCACCCAAGGCTTGGTATAAAGAGGAGATAGCCAATGAATCATGGGCTTCATGGCAGGGCAGATTTGAGTTCAAGTTTGCCTGACATTTGTTGGCTTTGTAATTTTGGGTGAGTTACACTCACTCCATGGTGTGCGTCTATGGTATGTCTCTGGCTTGCCTGGCATCTCTTCCTTCTCCTGGTGACAGAATCCTGCTTTCAGAGAACTTCCCTGCCCTCATGGAATGATTTTTTACATGACTGTGATTGACACTATCATTGACATTAGTAAACTCTGTGACTCTGGGACTCTCATTCCCATGCCCCACAGTAAGTAGCTCCCTCCTGGGGTTTCATGCAGCTCACCATTCCAACTCCAGAGCTAGCCAAGCTACCAGGCCCCGTATTCTGACTGGCACATGAAGGTTTCTTTCCAAACATGAAGCTCCCTGTCATTTTACCTGTAGTAGCTTTGTGATTTGGAGCCATGCCTCTGAAGCATGACTGCCTGCATTTTTAATCCTGGCTTCACCCTTACAAGCTAGTGCCCAAGGCAAGTTCTACAATTTTCTGTGCCTCAGTTTCCCCATTTGTAAAACCAGGATGATAGTATCCACTGCATGGGCTTATTGTGAGGCTTCAATGGATTCATTCATGAGAGCTAGATTTTCTTTTAAAATATTCAAAGCAGTGCTCCTATTAGACTCAGTGGAATTTGACATCTCGCAAACCTAATTAGTATTTTTATTTCCTCCACCCTGCCTTCGCACTTTGGCAGTGCTTGGGTCAATTACACTAGGCTGGTCTCTGCAAAATTTAAATATCAGAGGGGCCTGCCATCTGGATTTGGTGACCAGTCCTTTGGTCCTTAAACACACTACTCACACTCGTGGCAGGGAGAAAAGAGAAAGAGAAGTCTGGCGTGGGAATTATTGCTACAAATGAAGTAAGTCTTGAGACCTTTGGGGTGAAACCTGCCTTCTCCCCATCTCCACAGGGAGCAATGCCCCTGGCCAAACTCCTCCAGCACCAAGGCAAAGGCGGAGCTGGCCGCTCCCTTCCCCCAGTGAGCCAGGCACCCTGCAGCCTCTGGTGATGTTCATCAGCATCGACATTTCCAGTGACTCTTGCCTTTTTAAGATGCATTTGGCACAGTTACAACCTCCCATGGATGCTACAGGGTCCCACAGGCAGACAATCCACTTTCTCCCTCCTCCTACCTGCCAGAGCCATGTTTGTCACAGGAGAGACCTACATCAGTCTCACCATCCCAAACACCTCATGTGACACCTAGAACATCCTTGGTCCTCAGGAACTATTTGTTGGAAGAGGAGGAAATGAATGAATAAACATCTTCAATCCCTACTGTTAGCAGCCAGTAGAGGTTAATGGGGGAGGGGGTTGTCCCTGTTTAGAGATGTGGACATCTCTTCAAAAGTCCCCACAATAGCTATTAACACAGTGTTGGAGTTAAAATGACTTTAAAGATCTTTTAATTGAACCCCCTCATTTTACAGATGGGGAACCCAAAGCCCAGAGAAGCTAAACATGTTCATCAGGCAACCAGGATGATGAAGACATGCAAGCCCATGTCTTTCAAGTAACTATTTTAATTTATTTATTTATCTATCTATTTATTTATTTATTTGGGGGGGGGGGGGCTGGCCTGTAAGGAGATCAAGCAGTTTTAAAGAAGCTGGCAATGTTTTAGTTTCTTTTCCTGGAGAAGACAGCATTCAGTGGGAATATGAACCTTGCTTTCTAAATATCTGAAGGGCTACTGTATGAAGAAGAGCATCCTAAGAGATCAGAAGTGTCCAAAGATGAAACTGCTGCCCCTAGGAGCAGTGAGCGCTCTGTCACTGGAGGCGTCTCAGCACAAACAGAAATAACTTTTAGAGAGAAGAGCAGCATCATAATGGGAGCAAGATGGCTAAAAATGGCAAAAATGATAAACACAGAAAATACCAAGTATTGAAAGGACATGGAGCAAGTGAACTGCTGCTTGTGGGAGAGGTAATGGTGTGACCACTTTGGAAAGCTGGCAGTTTGTTATAAGGTTAAACTTGCGTCTTTCCTGTGTTCCAACAATCCCACTGCAGGAATAGACTCAACAGAAATGCATGTGCACGTTACACCAAAGACATATAGGGAATGTTCAAAGCAGATAACATAATAGTCCCAAAGCAGAAACTACCCCACTGCTCAACAACAGTCGAAAGCATAATGCAATGGAATACTATACAGAAGGAGGCAGAAGACTTCTTCTGCAAAGGGCCAGATAGTATTGTCAGCTTTGTGGACCATATGGTCCCCATCTCAACCACTCAATTCTGTCACTGTAGTGTGAAAGCAGCCACAGACATAGACACATACTACAGAAATAAATGGGCATGGCTGTGTTTCAAGAAAACACTTAATTTACAAAAACAGATGGAGCATACAGTGTGTTCAGTTTTTGAAAATTCACTAAGGTGCATTGCTATGATATGCATGCTTTCTGGGTGTATGTAAAAAACTTTTCAATTTTAAAAAATAGGTTTTCTATTTTTAAAAATTTTTAAAATAAATAAAGGCAGGGCAGCTATTGGCCTGTGAGTCTATGATTCAACGACTAGTCCCAGATCACACAGTTAGAGAACAGCAAAACTGGGACTGAAACCCAGGCCTCCAGCACCCAGTGAGGAAAGGGAATTCATACCTACTGAGCATTTCCTCTGTGCAAGGCACTTATAACACTCAATCCTCCTAATATCTCTCAGAGAAGGAATCATCACGCTCAGTTTTGTAGATACGAAAACAAGGGGCCAGAGATGATACAGACTTAGCTAGGATCTTGTACAACTAGCCAGCAGCAGCAGCAACATCATCAGAGCCAGGCTTGAGGGAATCAGACCCCACATTCTTAAGTTGCCTCCACAGGCTTTAGATGCAAATATGGCATTTCTTATATGAGCATTGCATGTGTGTAAAAGTAAACTGTAAGCTCCCCATGCTAAGAAATATTATCCAGTTATCACTGGCTTCTGTTGCCTGCAGCCAGGACTGCCAAATCATATTAGGCTGTGCCAGCTTCTTCTGGGCCAGTGCTGGCCAGGGGCACAGTTGGGACACAGTCCCATTCTGCAGGTATTTTACTGTGGCTGTTCTTTCTGAAGCAAGGACTGGGTGGTTTGGGGGGGGGGGGGGTGTTGAAGGGAGGGGGAGAGGCAGAGGCCGCAGGTGGGTGAGGCAGGGTCAGCAGCCAGGGAAGGCTGGGCTGAAAGGCAAACTTGCTGAAGGCGAAGGGGCTTGTCACAAGGGGTCAGTCCAGAAGGGAAAGAGGAAACCATGCCCCTGCAGGAGCCCCTTGTCCCTCACATTTGACTCTACTTTTGAGATTCTGTCTCTCACCCCCATCCCCTGCTCCCAATTCCAGCTGTAAGAAGCAAGAGAAAGGTACCTCCTCATCCAACTCAGAGAATGGTGTGGGGTGAAGTTCTGCCTTTCAGTGTTTTGTGACAATTTCAATGAGTTCTCAGTAGTTAAAAATTAGGAGAGTTACATGAAGGAATGCACATTGCTAAGTGAAAGAAGCCAATCTGAAAAGGCTACATACCGAACGGTTCCAACTGTATCACATTCTGGAAAAGGCAAAACACAGACAGTGACGAGATTAGTGGTGGTTGGGGGTTGGGGGTAGGGAGTGGAGAGGAACGAACAGGCGGAGCACAGGATTTTGAGAGCAGTGAAACTCTTCTGTATGATGCCATAATAGTGGACACATGTCATTATACATTTGTCAAAATCTATGGAATTGGGCCGGCCCGGTGGTGCACTGGATAGTGCGCTGCTTGGGAGCGCAGCGGTGCTCCCGCTGAGGGTTCGGATCCCATGTGGAGACCGGTTCCCACTCCCTGGCTGAGCGCGGAGCGGGCGCAGCACCGAGGGTTGCGATCCCGTTGCCGGTCAGTAAAAAAGACAAAAAAGGAAAAAAAAAAAAAATCTATGGAATTACAATGCAAAGACTGAACCCAAATAGAACTGTGGACTTTAGTTAGTAATAATGTATTAATATTAGTTCATCAGTTGTAACAAATTCACCACCCTAATGTAAGATGTTAATAACAGGGGAGACAGTGGGTAGGAGAAGAGGGAATATATGGGAACTCTCCGTACTTCACACTTAATTTTTTTGTAATCCTAAAACTGCTCTAAAAATTAAGTCTATTAATGTTTTTAAAATTAGGTGAGTTCATGGAAGAATCTGGATTTCTGGCTTAATTGGAAAACTGTGGTATGGGCATGCAGGGCATGTACCCTTAGATCTGCCAGAGTGCATGACAGTTGCTCCTGTGGAGGAAGCACAGCCTCTGGCTTGGTAGAGAGGAGGGTGTGTGAACACATACCTGTGGCCAGTGTGGTACTCAGAGTAAGAGGGGGTGGGCATGGTGCCAGACAAGCACAAGAGGGAGCAGCTAACCCATCCCCAGAAACAGGGGCAGCAGCTGAGAGGAGTGGAAACCTGAGCCCAGTCTTGCAGAGCAAACAGGAACTTGGCTGAAAGGGCCAGGGCATTGCCCACAGAAGGCACAGCATGGGCAAAAGTGCAAAAGAACATCCTGTGTTCAGGGAAAGGCTGGTGGCTTAGGGGTGCTGGCTGCAGCTAAGTCCTGGACACAGGGACATTTTCTAACTGAGAAAGAGTGTGCTCTTGCAGCTGCGCAGTCCGAGGGCTTTAGGGATAGCTGCAGGGCGGCCGAAACCTAATCCTCTTATCCGATAGGCCTAGCCTGGTCCGGCCTCCGCTTCTTTCTGCTCTGCCTTCTCAAGTTTGTCGACAGCTCAGCATCCAGGGCTTTGAACCACACCTGCCGTTTGCTCTGTGCTCAGTGTGTACTGACAGACTTGAGGTCACATGGGTACAAGCATCTGCTTGTCACCTGTTCCTTCTCTATGATTTATTACGGCAGGCTGTCCAATTCGTGCTCCTTCTTATGCCAGCATCACCATGAGTTGGGCCTTTTTGATCTTCCCATATCAGTGCTGGAAAGATTTTTGAACAGGACTTCTGTTTGTTTGTTTGTTTGTTTTCTGGGACCATGGCTTTGGGAAATATATAAACATCTCAAAATTATATACAAAATTTTGTTGATATGGACATTCTTCTTAGGGAAAGGCTCCCAAACTTTCATCAGAGCCTTAAAGGGTTGTGTGACCCTGTACATTTGAGAGATCACCAAACAAACCCTACTGAGAGTCGTGAAGTCTCTTCCCCAAGAGCATACACACTGTAAGGAGCAGCACTGGGGCTAGCACCGAAATTGGAGGGTGGGGCATAGCTGATCCTGTGTCCAATTAACTGAAGATTTACTTTTAAAAAACACGGTATTTACTAAAATCAAATGAAACAAAAATTTTGATCTTTGACAGTACTTGACTATTTAGTTTATCTATTATAATAGCAGTTCTAATTGGCTTTTTTTTTTTTTTTTTTTGTTTTTTTCCAATTCGTGCTCCTTCTTATGCCAGCATCACCATGAGTTGGGCCTTTTTGATCTTCCCATATCAGTGCTGGAAAGATTTTTGAACAGGACTTCTGTTTGTTTGTTTGTTTGTTTTCTGGGACCATGGCTTTGGGAAATATATAAACATCTCAAAATTATATACAAAATTTTGTTGATATGGACATTCTTCCTAGGGAAAGGCTCCCAAACTTTCATCAGAGCCTTAAAGGGTTGTGTGACCCTGTACATTTGAGAGATCACCAAACAAACCCTACTGAGAGTCGTGAAGTCTCTTCCCCAAGAGCATACACACTGTAAGGAGCAGCACTGGGGCTAGCACCGAAATTGGAGGGTGGGGCATAGCTGATCCTGTGTCCAATTAACTGAAGATTTACTTTTAAAAAACACGGTATTTACTAAAATCAAATGAAACAAAAATTTTGATCTTTGACAGTACTTGACTATTTAGTTTATCTATTATAATAGCAGTTCTAATTGGCTTTTTTTTTTTTTCCTTTTTGTCTTTTTTCGTGACCAGCAACGGATCGCAACCCTCAGTGTCGCGCCCGTACCGGACTGGGACCGGCAACGGGATCGCAACCCTCGGTGTTGCGCCCGCACCTCACTCAGCCAGTGAGCGGCCGGTCTGTATGTGGGATCCGAACCCTCGGCGGGAGCGCCACCGCGCTCCCAAGCGGCGCACTGTAGCAGTGCGCCACTGGGCCAGCCCCTAATTGGCTTTTAAAAAAGTATTTATGTGCACGTTTTTATTTCTTATTCCCTTTTTACTTACCAGAGGCTTTCCTCTGATACCTGAATCTGGAAATAAAATATGAGTACTAAGGAACTAGAGTAACCTGAGAGAGTGGGGTTTTCTTTGTTTGTCTGTTATAAAATGAAATCAATAAATCATTCATGAGGCCTCTAATAGAGAATAAATTCATATGATGAATTTATACTTTACTATGACATTATTATGCCATTTCCATCAACATAAAGCCAACCCCATGATCCCAAGAGGCTAAAACACATTTTCACTGATCTATCATTAAGCAAAATAAAGCACAAATCAGGACTTTTTAAATGGCTAAAAACAAAACAAAAAAAAAAAGTTTAACATTAGTGAACATCACCTGTAAGTCTGTCACTGATGCATGCACTCTGTAAGCATTTCAGGAGGCAGGACATCAGCTCCAAAGGTGGGCAGGCAAAGTTAAGGCCAAAAACAAAACAAAAAAAAAAAAGTTTAACATTAGTGAACATCACCTGTAAGTCTGTCACTGATGCATGTACTCTGTAAGCATTTCAGGAGGCAGGACATCAGCTCCAAAGGTGGGCAGGCAAAGTTAAGGCCCAGCCACCTGTCCTAGAAGGAAACTGGGATCTCAGGCAGCCCCAAAAGAAGGCTGAGAGCAGTGACCCAGCCTCAGTGGATCCCAGATGTTAGAATTGAAGTCCATTAACAGGGTGATGGGGTAGAGGCAGGAGCCTGCCCCGGACCCCAGTAATTAAAATGGGAGCATCACAGGTAGGGAGTGAAGAAGGCATGGGGTGGAGAAGAAATAAAAATGACCACACCCCAGCGCCTCTTGCAGGTGGCCTTGCTTGTTTATTCTCTCCACTGCCAACTGGCCCTTTCTTCATGCATGATAAGTTGATTCTCATGACCACCTTTTATGTGCAAAAGTAGACATGTTCACATATCAGAAGTTTTGGAGATCACAAACAAACATTTCAGGGTATGACATGTGGCCCTGTCTGCCACCTGTCAGCTCAGTGTCATCAAAGTTGTCCTCTCTGTTATGCGCACATTTCAGCATTTGAAATTAAGGGATTCCTTGATAGTGGTGGCTTCTGCATAGCTCCATAGAGCTGGGTTGGAGCAGGCTGGGCTCCAAGTCCCCTGGGGCCATTCGCCACGAGCAGTTCTGCTCTCATTGGCCTTTGTACTGAGGATTTCATTTAAAGGAAAGTTCTGTTATTAGAACAACTTTTGTTTAAAATTTAAAGACATAGCTTTACTGTACTTTCCATAATTGTGAATTTACAAAAATAAATGGAATGGGGGAATGAAAGTTCCAGCACTACTAGTAAGAAGCTGGTCAAAAGCAGCAGCTCCTTAAGCTCCAATAAGGATGTTCTTCATACATAAGCCGGGCTCTATGTGTTCAATTGGGAGACAAAGCGAAAGGGATACAAAAGCTGGGAGGACTGAAGATTGTGTCTACAAAATGAGGAGTAATAAAGTTAGACAGCACACTTTCTAACATTTCACTTTTAGGACACATCTTTCGGATCTTACTGAATGTGAAAGGCAGGACTGCCCGGCTAGGGCAGGGTTGCTGGTCAAGTGGGGAGGAACCTGAGTGGGACAGTGGGACAGTGAGGAGCTGAGTCAGAGTGGGCCTGGGGCTTGGGCAGCTGATGAGCCTAGAGTCATGGGAGGTGGTGATAAGGTGGGCTCTGACCCCGCAACACCTAGAACCTCCATCTCTCGACACTACCATAATAACTGTCTATGATGGGTGTCAATCCACCTTACCTTATATCCCACCAATTATTCAAGCAAAGAACTTGGCTTCCTCAAGGTAGAGACAAAAAGCCCAGTTTTTGCCACTCTTCATTGTGTTACCATTAAGGTCCCTCAACAGTGGCTGTAAACACCTGGTGTCACCCTTCATCCACTTCCGTGACCCTTTGAGGACTGACACATCATGGTTGAGAATCACCTTGTCATTATCTCAGGTCCTCTTGTCTCATGTTGATTTTAGCTGTTTCTTCTCGACTTATTTAGAGAACTAAATCATTTTGTGAGCATCAACAAAGAAAACAAGTGTCATAGAACTCAAATTTCCCTTAAGCAATTCCACCTAACTTCTCCCAATGCCTCTGAACATGGGTGTGGAAATCAGACAGCCCTAGGCTGGAACCCTTATGCTGTCGTGCTCACAAGCTGTCGGCCTTTGGTAAGCCAAATCTTATGAGTTTCTATCTCCTTACCTATAAAATGGGGTTAATAATAATTTTGGAAGGAGTTTGTGAGGATTAGCTTTTTATTTGATCATTAATCCACTCATGCATTCAAAATGTTTGAGTACCAACTACATACTAAAGTGCTGAGCAAAACCAGACACAGCTCCTTCTTCTCAGAGAATTTAAAATCTAAAAGGGGAGGTTGTCCTGACAAAAAACTACTCCAATAATGAGCATCTACTTTCAAACTGGAATAAATGCCATGAAGGAAGTAACACAGCTGCATGTGAGTGGGTGAGAGGTGTGGGGGTGGAGGAGGGGAGGAGGCAGGGAGAGAAGGTACCCTTGGGAAGTGACACTAGAGCTGATGAATGAGGACAAGGAGGAGGGAACGAGGAAGACACAGAGGGACTGCCTTCCAGGTAGGAGGAATAGCATGTGCAAAGGCCCTGGGGAGAGCCAGGCATGGCTGAGGAAGTAACAGAAGCCCATTGTGGCTGTAGAGCAGAGAAGACGGGGAGAGGGGTATGACGGGGCACAGCCTGCACTCAGGATCAAGCTTCTGTAGGCCTTCCATGAAAGCTGACAAGCAGAAGAACACAGCCAAGACTCCTGACAGTCACCCAAATTCAGCAACACCTTCAGGAGATGCAAGATGACCCTGGGTGACAAGAGTTTACAATGAGCTTGAGGGAGACAGAGCTGAAGCCACTCTCCTTCCCTTTCTTTCGAACTGAAAAATCCATCTGGGGCCATTCTGAATCACTTTGGAATGAATAACTCCACAGACCCCGGCTGGGTTTGCAACTTGTAAATATCTATTAGAAGAACACTCCCACCTTGCCATTTGTCAAAAAAAAAAAAAAAAGCATCAAGCATCTACAGTTCAGCAGTCAACCATGCATGCAGATACGTGAGCATGCACGTGCATGTTCTTGTGCATGCTCTTGAACCAGGTTGTGGGGGGTAAGGAATGGAAAATTGTAGGCGGCTGCAATCAGATGAGAAGACTCAGGATTTGGAATTGGGAGATCTGCTACTACTTAGCTACATAACCTAGAGCAGGTCATAGCCCCTTTCTGAGCCTTAGTT
The DNA here is from genome assembly GCF_000696425.1 of Galeopterus variegatus. Lineage (NCBI taxonomy): Eukaryota > Metazoa > Chordata > Mammalia > Dermoptera > Cynocephalidae > Galeopterus > Galeopterus variegatus. Next base: position 142,463 of record NW_007728386.1, read on the forward strand.
TCTTGATCTATAAAATAAGGATAAAAGCAATCCCCCCCGGGATGTTGGTAGGGTCAGATTCTTGCATTCTTTCATCTTCTGAGTACCAAATACAACACTCTGCAACAAGATATAGAGATAAAGGTTGCAGTCTCTGACCATAAGCGGCTCACAGTCTGTGTCCTAGAATCTAGGAGGGGAGAGCAATGAGAAAATAGATCATTACAAAGCAATGTGATGGGCATGGGACCAAAAAAATCCACAGGTTCTGACGGGACTCCGCCAGGAGGCAGGGTGCGACAGAGGCTGTGGCTCCCCACAGTTCCAGCCCAGGCACCTGGAAGAAAGGAGTATTAATGACCTCCTGAGCAGCTGCCCACCTGTGAACGATGGTGGTGTATCAAGGCCCAGCTTCTTCATGCCTGGCCGGGCTAACTCTGAGGACAGTGTCCGTCCTATGTCTCAGCTCCCGCAGCAGGACCTCATTTTACTTTCCCATTCCCTTACCAGTACTTTCTGGGATACTTTCCCGATCAACTCCTAGCACTCAAATCCTTGCCTGAGGGAAACCCCCCTGTAGGATGGTGGGCACCAACCCCTCTGAAGAAGAGTGGGTGGGACAGAACCTCTGGGAAGAGTGGCATCTGAACAGAGACGCCGGAAGCCAAGCACTCCTGACCCATGCTAAATGCCAGCCCGGGAAGGAGCCACAATCAGCGTTGTCTCGCTGCTCAAAGCCTGGCCCTGGAACGGGTGCAGGTCCCCGAACCACTTGTGACTGGTCCAACAGAAAGTGCAAGTGAGCATTAGTCTACCACGGATTAGAAATTAACACAAAGCTTTATTTCAGATAGTTTGAGAAATGCTGGTTTAGAACACCTAGTTCCCTTCTTCACTACTTTTTTTTTTTTTCCTTTTTCCGTTTGTTGTGTCCACAAGCTAAATAAGTGGTGCTTTGTCCCCAGTCTTTTCCAGGATAGGTCAACCTACAGGAAAAACAAAGCACAAGGGCCCCTCACATGGAATTTAGCCGCGGGCCTCCGGAACCATGGAATGTTCTGGCCTTTGGAAGGAACTTCTGGCCTCCAGCTTCCCAAGGACTCAGAGCTCATGTGCTTGCCCCCCTCGGAGGGCTGGGAGGCCACGTGAGCACAGCCTGTTAATTACCCTGGGTCCAGCCACGGACAAGCTCAGGGAAGCCAATTAATAAAACAATGTCTAGAAGACCAAGCAACAAATAACATCAACATCAGATGGAAGAGGCTATGGTGTTTTCTCTACCAGATCCAATGTGTTAACACCACTCTGAATCCGCTTCTCAGAATAGGCTGGAAAGTTGTTAAACTTGATGTGCAGTCGTTCTCCGCTCCCTTCCACATCTATAATAACCAGCATAGCTCAGGGCCTTATACACTGTAGGTGCCCAAGGTTAAGTGAATAAATAAAAATAGACAAAGTTTGCAAAAGCACGATCCTCTATCCTCACTTCATCTTGCATTTACCCCTCAAGTCCCTTCGCTCTGGCTTCTGCCCTGATACTTCTCTGAAGCTGCTCTGGCCAAGGCCTCCAACAGGCTTTGTGTCATGAAACCAGTGGAATAAGCATTCCTCAGAGTCTGTGTCGTGCCTGCCTCCCCCACAGCATTTGGTACTCACGGATACTCCTTTATTCTCTATCCTGTTCCTTGGCTCTCAGGACGTCACAACTTTCTGATTTCCTCTCTCCCCCTCGGACTGCTCCACCACAGTTGGCTTTGCCAGTCTGTTCTTTTCTGGCTGTTTCCTAAATGTACGTGTTTCTCAGGCTTTTTTCCTATGTCTCTGTTCTCACCATGCACACTCTCCCTGGGTGGCAGGAACATTCATCATAGATCCAATTTCCATCTATATGCTGATGCCTCCTAAAGCCATACCCAGTCCACACCTCTCTTCTTAGTTCCAGACACGCACGGCCTGCCTACTTGGTTGTCTCACTGACGCCCCAAAATGAACACACCAAACATAACTCAGCATCTGCTCTGGGCTTACTTCTCATGCTCTGGCCGCTGATGCCAGGAGAACGGCAACCCCATTCCACCAGTTACTCAAAAAAGAAAGAAGGATGGCATCTTCACTTTTTCTCTGCCTCAGTCCTTCACAGTCTTCCTCTTAAACTCCTCTCCGTCCACCCCATTCCCGGGGACCAGGCCACTGGAACAGCCTCCTAACTGGGCTCCCTGCTCCAGTCTTGCCCCTTCCAGTCCACCTCCTCTCTGCAACCACAGGAATTTTTCTAAAGAGGGTTTTTCAAACTTTATTTCTAAAGAAGAACCATCTTGCCAAATTAAACCTTCCCAGACTCCCGTCTGTCAACCAGGGCAGAAGAAGCCCATGCTCAAGGAGAAGCAGCACAGGGGTTCAGTCTGAGCCCCTTCCACTCATCTCCCTGCCCCAGAGGAACAGTAGGGCTCTGTGGAACCACTTGAAACTACAGTTCTCAGGGTGAAATCTGGTTATGTCACTCTCCTTTTTAAAGTGCTCTAAATCCCCCATCACACTCTGAGCAGATTCCCGAGCATGGGTGGCAAGACTTCCCATGACCTGGCTCCTGCCTCTCTCTCCAGACTCCCATCCACTGGATCTGACTCCATCACTCTTGGCTGTCACACACCCATTTTCCTTCCTGACCTCACCCCTCTGTCTCACTGCAGACCTGTGAGCCTGAGCTCCCTGTGCCAGAGCTCCATCCTTCCCTCTCTTCATCCGGCTAACTCCTGCTAGCCCTTCAGGTGTCAGCTCAAATGCCACATCCATGGGCAGAAGTCCCTGACCTTCTGGGGCTGAGTTAGGGATGTCACAGCACACTGTTCTTACTGCTTGTCACCCTGTGTGGTGATTGCCTAGCTCAAGGGCTGAGTTCCCCACCAGCAATCTGTGGAGAGCAGGAACTGCAGCCAGCCCCACTCAGCACTGGTTGTGTACACGCACCGCAGAGTGCGCCTAGGTCTCAGGCACATGCTAGACTCACTCATTCAGAGTCTCCTTGGACCCTCACAGTCGCTTTACCCCACTTTGCACGTGGGGAGAATGACATTGAACCGAGGCTACACATCAAGTGACAGAATAATAACTCAAATAGAAGCTGAAAAGATTTCTATGTCTTCACAGGTCTCTTCACCCCACACTATCCCTGCTGATCAACTGCAAAACCTCGATGATTTGGACTGACTGTGGCCAAGGCCAATCTAAATGAATGAAAATGGGATTATACTTTTAAAAGATATACAGTTGTCAGTGACATACCTAATTGCAGCAGTGTTTCTTGGAAAAGTCACTGAAGGGAACAGATAAGAATTCTTTGTAATCAGCCTGTTGTTTGTGAAATAATGCTTGTCATAGCCTCACAGTCTTACCATCAGAAGGGCTTTTGGAGGTTGCCTGGTCCAGGCCTGGCCCATGTAAGCATCCAGTCTCCCACTTGGCCTCTGCACCAGCCTGTCCAGTGACAGTGATGCAAATAGAACCGGTTTTTCCACCTCTTTCTACTTGCCAGGCACCTGGGGAGGTATATTGCCACACAGGCCCTGCCAAAAGTAAGACTGCCTTTTCTTTCTGGGCAAAGGGGTACCCTGTTTTTTTATTGCAATGGGATAGAAAATACAGCTATCATGAAATAGTGACAGGGACAGGCCAATGGGTTTCCCACTCCCGTATTAGTTTTCTATTGCTACATAACATATTACCACAAATCTAGTGACTGAAAGTAATGCAAATTTATGATCTCACTCTCCCCATGGGTCAGAAGTCTGGGCATGAGTTAAGTGGATTCTCCAGTCAAGGTCTCACCAGGCTGAAGTCAAGGTGTTGGCCCGTCTGCATTCCCATCTGCTATGGGTCAAATGTTCATGTATTGGAAACTTAATCTCCATTGTAAAAGTGTTAAAAGGATGGGAAATCCAATTACGGTAATTGAAAGGCAGGGGCTTTAAGAGGTGATTAGATTGTGAGGACTGTGCTCTTGTGAATGGACTGATCCATTCATGGAGTAACAGGCATGGTTCTGATGGCTTTACAAGGAGAGCAAGTGAGAAGGTTAGCTCTTCCTTGCTCAGCCCATTCTCACAATGTGATACCCTGTATCAATGCAGAAGAAGGCCCTCACCAGATGCGACCCCTGGACTATGCATTTTGTAGCCTCAGAACTATAAAGAAATAAATTTTGTTCCCTTATAAATTACCAAATTTCAGGTATTCTGTCAAAAGCCAAGGAAAATGGACTAATATCCCATCTAAGACTCAAGCTCAAGTTGGCAGGATTCATTTCCTTGAGATTATATGACTGAGGTCCCCATTTTCTTGCTGGCTGTCAGCCAGGGGCCTTTCCAAACTTTTAGAGGCCAAGAGTTCCTTGCCACGTTGCTTCCTCCACAGGCCCTCTTGCAACAGGGCATCTTCTTCAAAGCCAATAGGAAAATCTCTTCCACTTTAAATCACTTCCTTCAGGAAGGACCCAGTCCTTTTTAAGAGCTCACCTGATTTTCTCAGGCCTACCAGGATAATCTCCCTTTTGATTAACTTAAAGTCAACTGATTTGGGACTTTAATTATATCTGCAAAATCCCTTCACCCTTTCACCTGATTGTAGGAATGAAATCCACCATGTTCATAGTCCTGCTCACACTCAAGGGAAGGGAATTACACAGGGCATGCATACCAGGGGTAAGGAATCTTGGAATTGTGCCTACCACATCTCCCTATTTTGACTGCTTATGATGTGCAATCCCAAGCAGTGTCCAGGTGTCACCTGCACAGGGCCTGCTGTCTGTTGGGTGGGATTCTATAATAGTTAAGAGAGTCCTAGATCATAAAGCTGGCCTTGCTTACTTGGCTATGAGTGCAGAAAGGTTCTATCCTGAGTCTAAAGCTGAGTGAATGTTCCAGTAAGGAGAGGGGACAGGTAAGGGTGAGAGTTGGGTTTGGACTTTATTACTTTCTCCATGACAGAAAAAGGGGAAAAGGAGGAGATGGGCACTAGGGATGACATAAAATCACAACCTCATTTTGCCTAATTTGGTTAGCAAAAGTGCCATGTACTCCCCAATTTTGATAGAAACATTCAACATAGGCAAATATGATCTCTAGACAAAGGAGCTTTTATAAGGGGATAAAAAGCTGAGGTTTCTCTCGCTTGCTGCCTTGCAGGTTTCACTGAAGGGATTTCCTCAAGGGTTATCAATAATAGCATTATTCCACTTAATTATCAAAAAAGTCCTGTGGGATGAGTATATTACTATTATGATTCCCATTTTATAAAGGGAAAACTGAAGCTCAGAAGGTTAAGTAACCCGCTCAGTCACAGAGCTATTGAGTGTAGGAAGGCAGGATTGGCTGCCGGTCTGTCTGGCTCCAAAGCCTTTGCTGGTGACACTTATGAGGGACCATCCCCCTTCCTCCCCATAGCCCTTCACATGTGCTCTTCCTTCTCTCTGGGACTCTTTGGTCTACGGTCTGTCTGGCTCCAAAGCCTTTGCTGGTGACACTTATGAGGGACCACCCCCTTCCTCCCCATAGCCCTTCACATGTGCTCTTCCTTCTCTCTGGGACTCTTTGGTCTAATATTCGACAAGGAAGCTTCTTCCAGGTTCCATTGGCCTTGATTGTAGAAATTGTTTTGTAATTTGAAATCTACCATTCTATGAATTTTATCTTAATTCTCCTCTTTGCAGCACACTGGAAAAGTGACCAACCAGCCAATCACTGGAAAGAACTTCCTCCCCTGATAGCCGTTCAAATATTTAAAGACAGCTCTCATGTTCCCTCTAAGACTGAATCTTTCCAGGTTTTCTCACCAGTAATTCCTCACAGGACTTGATTTCCAGATCTTTTGTAATCGTACTCACCCTCTGGTCAATCTTTTTTTTTTTTTTTTTTTTTTTTAAAAGATGACCGGTAAGGGGATCTTAACCCTTGACTTGGTGTTGTCAGCACCACGCCCAGCCAGTGAGCGAACGGGCCATCCCTATATGGGATCCGAACCCGGGGCCTTGGTGTTATCAGCACTGCACTCTCCCGAGTGAACCACTGGGCCGGCCCTCTGGTCAATCTTTGATTTATCATTTTCCTCTCTGTACAGGATACCCTAAATTTAAGAGTGTTTCTGCTATGACTAACAGATGAAGAACACTATAAGTCCATCACCCAGTTGACAGGGACACTACACTTGTATTAATGTACCTAAAATGACATTAGCTTTTTAAATGGGCACATCACATTTCTGACTGCTATTTAGACTGCACTTGGCTAAAACTTCGAGTCTTTCTCAATTAAATGTCAAGCCAGAACCTCTCAATCCTTAAGTTATGTTGCTGAACTTTTTAAACTTACTCTTTTTCATTTTGTTTTGGCCCTTTTTGGAAAGCATTTGAATCCTTGTAAGTCTGAGTCTGCAATGTAATGTATCAGCTCTTCTCCCAGTTCTGGGTCATCTGTACAGTTGATAAGTGAGTTTTCTATCTCTTCATACTTATATCAATCAAGTGTTATAATGGACAGTCTGAAGGACAGGGTTCTTTGAGGTTGAGACAACAAGTTCAATAACCTGACAGTTAAAAAAAATTATTAATTCCTAAATTGAACGAGCATCCATACTTGTGAAAGGTGCAACATGAAACGTCTATAACATTGCATTATTCATGAACCTAGTAATTCTCTTGAAATGGAAATGAGATTAGTGATAAATAACCTTTCTCTAGAAGAGCCATGTTGATTCTTAGTCATTACTAATGATCACAAACCATCTACTAAAAATTATCGCCTAATGTTTCATCAGGGATGGATACTATTATAATTTGTTCCTCAAATATACCTTCTTTTTAAAGATCTTTAGTGTTAGAAAACTTTAAGTATCCTTTCTGAAATCTTATTTATATTAATAATTGGCTTACATAAATATTTTTCCTAATAGATTTTTTAAAAAATTTAACAATATTCTATTAATTCAAAACACCAAATCAGCAAAGTCCTAACAATGTTTCTAACTACTATTATTTATAAATCACATACCTCCAAAATATAGCCACATATACCAAGCTTGTGAAATATGTTTATGGAACTTGTGCCTGTGAAGAACAAATTCAAGTAAATCACGACTGTCAGGCCGGCTGTGATGGAATCTAGGCCACTTGTTTTCCTTTGTTTTTATTCTGAGATAATTTTTTTCTCATTTTTTCTGAGGCACTATAATTTTGTGTTTTTAATCTCTTTTTTTATTATAATGAAGGCATTGTCATCATATTAAGGTCTGAGGGGACCAAAGGAGATGTAAATTAATCTGCAGCATTTCTGGTCTCTGATGTCAGTTAATAGCCACCTGGGCTTTGGGCTTGAGGAAGTCCAGAATTAATGAATTAATGTGGATAACAAGAATCAAAGCTTATTTCTGATAATAAATGTACATAGTTTGTTTAGATAGTTATGTTTGTCCATTTCAGCATAATATCAAATATTAATTGGGTGGGTCTCAGAAATATCTGGGGTTTTGGTAGCTTTTAAAGTATTTTTTAATTTAAAATATACATAAAATGTATATGTACAGTTTAACATACAGTTAAGTGAACACTTGTGCAATCACCTAATAGGCCAAGAAACAGAATAAGAAGAGCACCATAGGAGTTCCCTCAGTATTCCTTACCAGTAACAGTCCCCTTCCTGCCCTCAAGAAGGAACCACTTTCTTTTTATAGTAATAATTTCCTTACTTTTTATTATTGCCTACGGATGCATCTCTAAACCATATATATTGGTTTTACCTGTTTCTAAACTATTTAAAAATGGAACTACAGATTGAGTACTCCTTTTCCAAAATACTTTGGACCAGAAGTGTTTTAAATTTCAGATTTTTTTTTTTTTTTGATTTTGGAATATTTACAGAATACATACCAGTTGAACATTACTAATTCGAAAATTTGAAATTTGAAATGCTCCAATGAGCATTTCCTTTGAGAGTCGTGTTGACGCTCCAAAAGTTTCAGATTTTGGAGCATTACAGATTTTGAATTTTTGGATGAGGAATGCTTAACCTGTATATAGTATTATTCTTTTTGACTTGCTTTTTTTGCTTAACATTGTAAGATTAATCACATTGTTGTATATAACTGAAATATTCATTTTCTTGCTGTATAATCCACTGTATGAATATACCATATAATGGGCATTTTGCTTGTTTCTGGTTTTTGGCAATTATGAAAAACATTTGCTTTGGACATTCTTTTTTATTTATCTTAGTGCACTTAATGCATATCTCTAAGGAACGTGGAATATTCAACTTAATCTGATAATGTGACACTGCTTTTCACAGCAGGTGCGCCAATTCATGTCTTTATCAGCAGGAGTGTAAGTTTCTAAATCTCCATCTCCTAGCCAACATGTGGTATTGTTAGTCTTTTTAATTTTCACCAATCTCGTGGGTGTGTCATTGTATCCCATTATGATTTCAATTTGTATTCCTCTGATTAACAATGAGGTTAAGCACTTTTCTTATGTTTATTGGCCATTCAGATATCTCTTGTTGTGAAGTACATGTTCATGTCTTTGCCCATTTTTTTCCTACCAGGGTGTTTGCCTTTTCTCATTTATTTTTAATATTCCTTGTATATTCTGGATACTAGGCCTTTTAAAAATATGTATATGTTACAAATACATTCTCCCACTTTGTGGCTTGAATTTTAACTCTTTATAGTGTCTTTTGATGAACAGAAATTTTCATTTTGAATAGAACCCAATTTATCACTTTTTCTTTATGTTTAGTGTTTTCTTTTTCTATTCTATTTATCTATCTCAAAGTTATGAAGGTACTCTCTTATACTATCTTCTAAAAGCTTAGTATTTAATCTTTCATATAGTATTTGGTCTTTGTCTTGGTTTGTTTGGCTGTTATAACAAAATACCTTAGACTGGGTAATTTATAAACAATAGGAATTTACTGGCTCACAGTTCTGAAGGCTGGGAAGTCCAAGATCAAGGTGCTGGAAGATTTGATGACTCATGAGGGCATGCTCCTCATGGACAGTTCCTTTTGTGTCCTCCTATGGCAGAAGGGACAAGGGAGTTTGCTCAACCCTCATTTTAGGGCATGGATTCCACACTCATGGGCTCCACCCTCATGACTCAATCACCTCCCAAAGGCCCTATCTCTCAACACCATCATATTGGATATCAAGTCCCAACATAGAATTTGGGAGGACACCAACATTCAGACCAAAGCAGTCTTTAATTGATCTGGGAATGATTTTTTACATATACTTTGAGGAAGGAGTATAATCTCAATTTTTCAGTATAGATAACTAATTGTCCCATCTACTGTCCTTTATCTACAGCTTCTTCTGTCATAAATCAAGTCCATGCACGTGAGGTCTGTTTCTAAACTACCCTGTTTCATTAGTTTACTTTAAAAAATCTTTTTATAAATACCACACCATCTTGATAACTAAAATACTGTAATACATCTTGATATCTGATAAAACAAATCCTCCTGTATTTTTCTTCAAAAAGCAGCTTATTAAATTCCATAAAATAAAATCTACTGGGATTGCACTAAATCCATAGATCAGTTTGGGAGGAACTCACATTCTTTAAATTTTTTGTTGTTGGTGGTGGTGGCTGGCCAGCACGGGGATGCAAACCCTTGACCTTGGTGTCATAACACTGCTAACTGGTCAGCCAGAACTCACATACTTAAAATATTGACTTTTCTAATCCATAAAGATAGTACAGCTGTTCTTTATTTAGATATTCTTTAATATCTTTCAGTAAGTTTTAATTTTTTACCTTTAGAAGACATGCATCTTTTCATAGATTTGTTTTTAAGTAATTGATACTTTTCAAATTGTACTATGATTGGTACCTCTTTAAATTCCACTTTTAACTATTCTACTTTTAATAATTTTTGTTCATTGATATTTTTGTGATCAGTAATAGTTTAGCTGAAGATTTTTGGGGATTTTTTATGTACATATAATAGCACCTGAGAAAAGTGAGGTTTTTCCCCCTTCCAATCCATGTGCTTTATATTTCTCTATCTTCCTTAATTCACTGTCTAGGATCTCCAGTACAGTACTGACTAGAAGTACAGACTTGCTCCCAATCTTAGACATATCTTTACAAAGGGGGGGTGGAGCGGAGATCCTTTTATTTATTTATTTATTTTTTTCCTTTTTGTCTTTTTTCGTGTCCGGCAATGGATCGCAACCCTCAGTGTCGCGCCCGTACCGGACCGGGACCGGCAACGGGATCGCAACCCTCGGTGTTGCTCCCGCGCCTCGCTCAGCCAGTGAGCGGGAACCAGTCTGTATGTGGGATCCGAACCCTCGGCGGGAGCACCACCATGCTCCCAAGCGGCGCACTGTAGCAGTGCGCCACCGGGCCGGCCCCTTTTATTTTTTTTATTTACTTTTATTTTTTGGAGATCCTTTTAGAATTGAATAATTTAAACATTATTTACTTATTTTAATTGACAAATAAAATTGTATATTTTTGTGCACATGTTGTTTTGAAATATGTGTACATTATGTTCTTGTGAGTCTCCTTGAAGAAAACAAATTAAATATGTATACATTGTGGATTGGCTAAATAAATCTAATTAACATATGCATCAAAGGGAAATCTTTTAATGTTGTATATGTTTAGTATAAGGTTTGCTATAGGTTTTATGTTGATATGTTTTATCAAATTAAGGAAGTTTCCTTCTATTTCTAGCTTCAAAGGAGATAGATATGGCATTTTATCTAATGCTTTTCTGAATCAACCAAGATGACCATTTAATTTTTCTTATTTAACATATCAATGTGGTGAATCACACTAATTGAGTTTCAGAAAATATCTGTTTTTATCTAATACTTTTTTTTTTTTTTTAGTGTGCCAGACTTAGTTGGTTAACTGCAGCAGGAAAGGGCAGAACAAGGGTGACAGGGACCTAAAATAGACCTAGTCAAAATGACCAAATGGGGTTTTTTAACTTTGCTCTAGCTACAAATGCTGAAATGAGACCTGGGGTTGGGTTGGATTCAAGTGGTCTGAAACCAGTTTCTCATCCTGGCAGGCACTTCCTAATGTGGGGATCCAAGACAAAGTTCTGGGGAATCCTAATGGATAAATAATACAGAGAATAGAGGGTCTTAGTAGGATTTGAGCCCTTAAGAGTGCAGGATCGGGACCAGCCAGGATGTGTGGGTTGGGGCTGGGGAAGGGAATTGGTAAGAACGAAGCAGAGACCCAGCCCCCAAATGGGACAGCAGCAAGAAATTGTGACCAAGACCAGGACTCTAGCACCACAGTGAAATATGAGTTATTAAAATGGGACACTATGTAAATTCAGATAAATGGTAAGAGAGACCCTGAAAGATGTTATTAGAGCTGTTAACTCTCTCGCACCTCAGATGGGGATTGATCTTGGGAAGGAGCTGGAAGTAGGACTGCACTTGCAAAGAAAGTTAACTGGCATAGATGGGGGAATGTGAAGGCAGTGGGGGTCTTGAGATAGCTCGGGCTGCCCCCAAACCCTAAAATCCTTACAACAGGCCATGGTTTGAAGCTGGGATCTGAAAAAAAAGAGAGAAGTAGGTTGTGTTTGGTTCCTTCAGCCTAACCCAACTCCTTCCAGATGAAGTTGCATTCATTCAACGCTCAATGCTAGAGAAGACCATGACCCACAGGGATACATCCAGAAACTTGGAGCTGGTTAGTTTTGCAAACACATTTAAATACAAAACTTTGCCTTACCTCCCTCCTCCTCCTCCAGGTATTCATAACCTCATCCTACCCCTACTTTCCTGGTTTTTTCAACTGAGTAGTTAAAGCCCTCCTTCTATCTCCCTCTAGTGACGGTCCTCTGTCTTTTTCCCTTTATGGACAATTGTTTTGCAAAGGTAGTTGAGAGTCACGCTCTCCCTTCCTCAGCCTTCCTTTGTCTCACCAACCTTCATCCACCTCCCCACTCTAGTCAGGCATCTGCCCTGACCGCTGAAAGACTCTTTGTAATTGCAAGCAAGCCCAGAGCTTCAAGTTAACCTCTCCCATCAAGACCCTGTCCACCAAAGGCTCTCTCCTCCTACTCCTCCTGTTGGCTTTGAGGGGAGAATTTGGGACAGTTTGTAGAGGGAAGCTGGAAAAAACTTTCAAGTGACACCTGCCATACTGTGTCAAAAAATGAGAGAGCGATGGGGAGAGAGAATTAGAAGTATGGTCTGTATTGTGAACCAGTGCCCCTTTGATTTAAACTGCTTTTGATTCTCCCTTAGTGTTGGCCATGTGACTCTTCTGACATGACATACTATGTCACACAATTCCAGGCAAACAATAGGCACTAGATAAATGCAGACTACACAGATTTAGGCTCCCAAATTCAAATCTCAGTGTTGCCTTGTAATACCTGTATGATTATGGCCTTCTCCACCAGAACCAAACACTCAACCACAAGGTTTTTTGCAAAAATTAAATGAGATAACACAAATGACAAATGCTTTGCACAATCCCTGCAGGGTCACAGTAAATGTTTTTTTTTTTTTTTTTTCTTTCTCTTTGTTTCCTCCATAGAAAACTTGATCAGAGACAGCAAAATGGGGACTCTGTGGTGTAATCAAGACACTCACCTAAAGAATGGGGGAAAGATCTGGCTGAAGGGAAGGACAACTGGCCATGACACTCACACTCAGCCTTTATCATCTTTAGAGAGAAGTACATTGGGATAAAATAATTTCCTCTTGTACCTTCAAAAATATCATAATTAAGTTAGCTATGGTGGTAAACTATTTTTGTAAGAGACATTAACATGTATTGGTATACTTATTCAGCTATTTACATGAGAGCATTCTTACTCTAAATATTGTCATATTACATTACTGTGTTGCACAATAGTTACAGATGGCTGGCTTGTCTCTTGGACATTTTACTCTGAAAGACAAACTAGCAAACCCAGATGATCCCTGACATACCCATGGAATGAGGCACCTGAGGCAGCCCAGCAGATGGAAGAGGCACTGGTCAGTGGTCAGAATGCCCTGCCCTGGAGCCCTGGCCCGCTAATGACTAGCACCTTGACTTCAGTGAACTCCACGCATCTCCTGTGGAGCACTGCAGCATGGGTGTAATTCCTTAATCTGTAAATATCCATCTCTCCAATAAACTATGAACCGAGAACATGTCTGTTGCACAGGTGAATCTATTCCCAGTGCCCAGCTCATGGTGGACTCAATAAATGATCATTGAATACATTCTTGAACTAGCCGCAGTGCTCCAGACAAGTTTCTTTCTCTCTGCTCCTCAGTTTCTTCATCTACAAATGAAGGATTAGGCTGAGTTATAACTAATTTCCTTTGACTTTGTCCTCCTTCATTCCCAGTGCTTAGCATTCCTTCAGGCTGCCATCACCAGTCATTCTGCAAGTCTCCTAGCTGGGGTCCCTGCTTCCAGCCTCTTACCCCAACACTGCTGTCAGAACTCTCTCTAATATGCTAATCTGACCATGTCACTCCTTTGCCAAAACCTTCCAAACACCAGCCTTTGTATGCTGAAGGCCAAACTCCTGATGTTGGCACAGAAGGCACTTCGTGCTCTGACCTCCGGGTACCCTCATCTGTCCAGCAGCTTCACTGACACAGCTCCCACCACGTTTAAGCCATCTTCAACTACTTACAGTTCTCCAAATGTTCCTGTGGACCTTCATTGTTGTATAAAATGGGGCATATTCACAGGGATGTCATGGAAAGCAAATAAAATAAGAAATGTGGAAACATAATAAATTCTAAATGACCTATATAGATGTCTATTTGTCTACAAACATTGCAAACGTTAAGATGGATGGATCCCAAATGAATAAATTGGCTTGGACTATTATACGAAATACTGTATACAGGGTGGTTTAAAAAACAGATATTTATTTCTCACAGTTCTGAAGGCTGGAAGTCCAAGATCAAGGTGCTGGCAGATTCAGTATCTGGTGAGGACCCGCTTCCAGGTTTGCAGACAGCTGTCTTCTGGCTGTGTCCTCATATGCAGGAGACAGAGAGCAAACAAGCACTCTGGTGTCTCCTTCTAACCCATCCTGAGGACCCCATCCTCATGACCTCATCTCAACTCATTACCTCCTCAAGGCCCTGTCTCCAAATAACTCACAGGGCTTCAGCGTATGAATTTGGGGTGAAGAGGACATAAATGGCATGGAACAAAGGGGATGATGATCGATAATGGCTTTTTGGCCATTTATCCAACTTCCTGCTCCAGAACAGTACCTGTGGTAGCAGAAATCTCATGTTCAGCACAAAGTATCCTGTGCGTAAAAAACTATCTACATTTTGTTTGGGTGGAAGTGGTGGGGGAATGGAAAGGGGGGGTGGGGGGAAATTAGGAGGAAGAGATAGGAAAAAGTATTTCCTCCCAAAAGTATAAATTTTATCTCATGAATGACTAGGATTGTGAGAAAACAGGTTCACTGATACATTCTCACAGGTTGGCTGTTTCAAGAACTATGAAAATGTTCATCCTAATGATCCCGGTTTTCAGAATTTATCCTAAGAAAATAATCCAGAAGATCAGGTATCAGGTGCACAATGGTATTTGTTACATTATTTATGACAATAATAAAAAATGGTAGTAACTCATAGGGGAATAGTTAAGTAGTTATTAAATAAAGGTCTGTTGAATGAACCAATAAATGCTTGTTGAATAGAAAGCAGCAATTAAAACAGTGAAGTCCAGGTTAACAGAATGGAAAAATCTTTGAAGTAAGTAAAATAAACAAAATGTAAGATTATAACTATATAATATTACAACTATTTAAATACAGTGACAAAAGATAGACAAAACTAGACGTAAATATGGATTAAAATGACAACAGACTTTGTTGAGTGATGCAATTATGTACCTCCAACACACTATGTTTAAAAAGACTGTCATTTAAAAAATAAAAAACAACCAGTCCTGTACAAGGTGATCTGGCTAGCTTGTCTGCAGCCACAGCCTCACAAAGTAGCCTTTGTGTGTAGCCAGCCTGAATCAACACTTGGCTTTCAGTGACACAAGTGAATTGATGAAATATTTGGGGTCAATACAGTGGAAAGAAGTATTTGTTTTATAATGAAGCACAGAACAATGGTAACTGGGGAAGCAGAGTGAAGGAGGAAGAGGATTTGAACTGTTAAATGAACTACATGCTTCAGGCCAAAGCATCCATTATCTCCCGTACACAGGAAGAGAAATAGAGCCCTTGTGTGTGAATAAGCCAAAGGGAAGCTCAACAGCACCATGACGGCTGAGCAGCACGGTGCTGAGTCTCACTTGGAACAAATACTGAAAAGAAAACCAGATTTTTGACAACAGTTATGACATTACAGGATTTTGCTATTATATCTCATTTAGTAATAAGTTTCCTCAAGGTGAAGGTGGGAGTTTCTGAGCTAGATGAGGGGACAAAGGCTAAAAGGGCTAGGGGATCAGGCAAGGTCAGACAGTCGGTATACAGCATAGGAATGCAAACATGGGCTTCAGGGTCATACAGACTCCAGACTGGCTCAGCTGGTGAGAGCTCAGCCTTGTAACACCAAGGTCACAGGTTTGGATTCCCCAACAGGCCAGCTGCCAAAAAAACCTTCCAAAAAAACCAAAAAAAACACAGAGTCATACAGACTCTGGAGTTTCAAACTCCAGAACTACTACCCCTTTCTAGCCCTGTCTCCACATGAGGCATTGCCTCAAATAGCTATTAAGAGTGTGTCCTGAGTCAGTCTCATTCAAAGTCGCCCAGTGCCAATTTTTTCACCTCTAAAATGGAACAAAGGTCTCTGATGTGGTCACCTGTGGTTTTGCTGCCCAGTGTGCTCCCACTTACCATTCCTCCTCCCTGCACCCCCTGGAGAGCCATCTGGCACCATCTTTCAGTCCACCGCTCCTCGTAGGCCCTGGGCAAATGAGCACATCCTATTCTCCAGACCTGGGTACTGGGTCAGGGAGCACGTGGGATGCTCGAGAGGTGCTGTGGTGAGATTTGGGCAGGAATGGAGGATGAAGCAAGTCCTCTTCCCCAAAGGATATGAGGCTGAATGGAGGGAGAGGCCTGAGCTGCCTCTATCTTGGTCAACACATACAAACCTAGAACAAGCCAGTGCTGTGGAAGGCTGAGCTAAGAAATGGGAATCGAGAACTCGGCTGTTGGAGACATCATGCAAGTCCCAGAAGCAAGTTATTCCTGAAGCCATCTCTCCCTTTTGGTTTGTTGAGCCAATAAATTCCTTTTGTTTGTATTTGTGTTTGTTTGCCTTGCTTAAGCTAATTTGCCTTCTTTTTTACTTAAGATAGTTGAACTTCCTTTCACATGCAACCAAAAGTCTCCAATAGAACCACCATCCCTTATGGAGAGAGAACATAGGGCAAGTGCCAAGCATAGCACCTGACACATGGTAGTTGCTCAACAAATGTGAGCTTCACTCTCTTCTCTTTCTTCCTCATTGGGATTTCACCTCTCCTTTCTTCCTCCATTCTTTCTTTTCTTCATCAGGTTTCCACCTTCCTTTAGGGCCCTATCTCTACAAGTCCTTTATTCCTTGAAGCACAGGGATAAGGAGCTCTCTTCTCCTCCTTGTAAAACTCTGCCAGCTAAAGTTCTGGCGTAAAACTCAATGAGCTCTGTCCTCAAACTCATCCCTGGTGTGCACGTCTCTGAAATCGGGCCACATTAATAAGAACCCCTCTCATTTGTACAATATTCTATCAAGGGGCTCTCATATCCAGATTCTCATTGGGTTTAATTTTAGCCACGAACACTGGCAGGGCACGATGTTCTTATGACCATACCCATTTCTCAAATGAGGTGTCAAAAGTTTAGGAAGGTGCACATAGTTGCACGGTGAGCAAGCCCCAGAAGCGGTACACAAACACAGGTCCTGTTGGCAAACCCACTGTCCTTCCCACTCCCCAGTATGGTGCGGTTCCCTTTAGAGTATAATGCTCATGCGTAGTGGACCCTGTGGTGTCCCACCCAGAATCCCTCTTCAGGGCCTATGCACCAGCCCCCAGATACTGGGCACGTTGCCTGCCAACTTTCACGACTGTGCCTCTCACTGGGAATTGCTCAGTGGCAGGGACTGCCTCACCGGAGCTAATGCTCCTTCCCGGGGGAAGCCCATGGCCAAGGACCAGGACAAGTGAAGGGCCAACACTGCTTCAGAGCTCACTCACTGTAGGAGTTGCCAGGTGTGAGAAGGCCCAGGGTGTGAGGCAGCTCTGCACCAAGCCCAGATGCTGTGTGAGCTGCTCTTGCTCTTGGGACATAGGATCCAGTAGAGCCAAAGGTACTGAAAGCATCTATGGCAGATAGGGACACCATAGGGAGGCTGTGTGTGAAGGCTGTCAGTTGGCTAAGGCCTCAATAGCAACTGCATCACAGGTCAGCTCCTTTCATCACCCATTCCTGCCTTCCTTCCTTTTTCAAAGGTGTATCTCCTGAAAGCACTCCCAATAAATTTTCCACATTCAACTCTCTGGCTCAGAGTCTGTCTGCAGGGATCCCAGTCTAAGGCAGCTGGTACGAGAAGTGGCCCCAGGAAGGGGACTCTAAACTGGGGTTTGAGATGGACCACTTGCTGGCCGGAAGCTAGGTTCTAGGTATACTACTCAAGGAGCAGTCTAATGGGTGAGGAGAAAGGGAACAGAATTAAAATGAGAATACACAAGACTTTAAAATAGGCATCTGATGAAGGCTACAAGATAGAGGCTAATAGCTATGAATACTCAGAGGAAATATTCCTGCTGGATCTGGGGACGGGAAGCTTCCTAAGTAAGGTGGGACTTGAGCTTGGTCTTTAAGGATAGTTATGAATTGACAGCATGGATGGGCAGACGGTGGAGGAGGTCATATATTACACTCTTTCCTGATCTTTATGGGCCCATGATCTTTTGGGGAACTCCACTACAGCACCTCCGGGTTCCAATTAGGTTCAGGTCTCCTCCACGTCTCTATTCTTTCTCTGGACCAGTAAGTACTCAGAGCTTCTCCACCCCTCCCAACGGACCACAAGAGGCCAAGCTAAACTGCTCAAACACTTTTAAGGCCTTTGCTTGGGGCATGTCCTGTAAAACTCCGTTGGCCAAAGTCAGTCATGAGCTAAGAACGACATGAAGAGGGTTGAGACAGACTCCACCCTCTTCTATTGTGCCGCAAAGACACTAATCAAAGAGAGAAAGAACTGGGAACAATATCCAATTCACCACATCGTTCCTGGTCTTCACAGTCCCTCCTACTTAGTCCTTTCTATGCACCCCTTTAAAACAAAATCTCCCTGAAAGAATTGTCTGACCCATCGTGTCCACTCACTCAGCACACTCTGATCAGGCTTTCTTCCCACTCTTCCAACTGAAACTACTCTTATCAAGGTCACCAATGGCTTTTATCTCGCCAGTGGTTGGATCTCACCTTACTCTTCCGCTCAGGAGTATTTGACACAATTGATCTCTTCTTCCCTCATGAAACCTTTCTTCACTTGGCTTTCAGGATACCACCATCTCCTGGTTTTCCTCAGACTTCACTGACCTTTTCTTCTCAGTAGAAGAGAGTTTCTCTTGTTTTTCTTTTGTGGCCCCAAAGTCATGTAGATGGGTGGGGGGAGTCAGCAAAATGATGGCCCTGTGTCTGTGACTTTGTCAGGGCTCACAGCTGGTGAGCCTGGAGTGCTGGGAATCAGGAGAGTCTGACAGACCTTCGCTTACTTACTTCAAAGTTTCTTTTTCTGACCTCTAAATGCGTTTTGGGATTTGGCTTCTAAATCTCTTACCTTCTGTATCTACACTTATAAAAGTGGATAATGTTCAAATTTGTATCTTCATATTCATCTTCTCCCATGCAGATGAGAAATATATCCAATTGTCTACCTGACATCTTTACTGTCGCATGTCAAATAACCTTTTCAAACTTAACATTTCTAAAACAGAATCCTTGTGCCCCTACCCATAGCTCCCTAGCTCTGAAAAACCTGCTTTCTCCCAATCTTCCTTTTCTTGGTGTATTAGTCTGTTGCTTATAACAAAATACTCAGAACTGGGTGATTTATAAGAAAACAAAATTTATTGCTGACAGTGTCAGAGGCTGGGACGTTCAAAGTCCAGGGAACACATCTGGTGAGGGTCTTGGTGGTAGCGACAGTGATCCAGGTGTCTTACATTGCAAGATGGTGGAAGCAGAGAGAGACAGACTCTCTTCTTTTGAAGTCCTCAGAACCACACCCCTGACCACCATTTTTAATCCATTCACTGCTGCATGGTCCTACAATCCAATCACCTCTTCAAGGCTCTACCTTTCAATTACCATAATAGGATTTCCCACCCTCTTAACAGTCACAGTGGGGACTAAGTTTCTAATACATAAAACTTGGGAGACACAATTCAAGCTTCAATGAACTTGCCGGGGGGGAGGACATTATTCAATCCACTACACTTGGTAAATGGCAGCATCATTTACCAACTTGGGAAAATGGACAACCAATTAATTGCCCATTGCTCAAGTCAACATTTATCCTGAATGCAACTGCTCCTCACCACCTTCACCACTACTGCCCCTGTCTAAGCCACCCCATCATCTCTTTATATGGACTACTGTCATTTATACGGATTACCATAATTCCCTCCCTCTTTTTAATTCATTCATTTAAACATTTATTTGTACATATTGTGGAGTAAAGTGTGTTATTTCTATACATGCACATACTGTACATTGATTCACTTAGAATAGATGGTATAGCTTTGTACCCATTAATCCACCACTTCCTCTACACTCCTGGCCTCTGGTAACCATTATTATACTCTTTACTTCTATGTAATTGCCTCTTAATTATTCTCCCTATTGGCCCCCCAAAATCTAGTCAGAGTAATCTTTTAAAAGTGTAAATTAGATATAATGTCAATTTCCTGTTCAAAAGTTTCTAATGGTTTTCTAATTGTTTACCATGAACTACAAGACCTTGGCATAATCTTCTTGACTTAGTAATAACTACATCTCCTATTTCACTTAATCTTTCTCACTCTGTTCCCCTACAATGCTCTTCTTGGAACAGATAAAGTTTATTAGTACCTTGAAGCTTTTTTCTTGCCGCTCCCTCTCCTTAGAATGTTCTTCCTCTAGACTTTGGAATGGCTTGCTCCTCATTTCATTTAGGTCTCAGCTCAAATCTTACCACCTTAAAGACACACTCTTGACCTCTCTACCTAAAATGAATCCTTCTCCATAACTCTCTTATTTCTTTACCCTGCCTTATTTCTTTTGACAGCACTCATTGATTGATTTGTTGACATTTATTTATTCGGCTTCTTGAATATAAGTTTGCTAGAACGTAAGCTCCTCAAGTGCTGGGATTCTGATATACTCACTACCATATTCTTGTGCACGGCACATAGAAGTGGTCTGCATAAATATTTGTTGAATGAATGCATAAATGCATGAATGAATGATCTTTGCAACAACCATATGAGTCAGGTATTATCCCCATTGTATGACTGAGGAAACAATGGCTTGGGAACATCCAGCAGCTTGTCTAAGCTCTACAGCTAGCTGATGGCCCTATTTCCAGAATTTCTAGATTTCTAGGATTTCTCAAGTCTATCTGACTCTATCTCATACCTGGCCTAAAAGTTAGATAACTGGGCTTCCTCTACTAGCTTTTTGGAAAATTTTCTGTGTAACCTTCGGCAAATTAGAAAAATTGCCTCATTATTCTGATCATGTAAACAAAAGCAAAAGGTTTTCTGAAATCTTCAAGCTTCTTACCAGCTCCACCATTACTGAAAATACAAAATAATTCATGCTTATAAGTAAAACATGTTATAATATTTGCTTTCTGCTTTGGGACAAAGAACATATGAGAGTAATGAAGATGTAGAAACCAGCGGTCTCATGCTTATCCAGCACAGTCCACACCGACCGACCTTCCTTTCCCCTGGGAGAATAACAGGGAACTCCTGTACTTCCCAGGCAGGCGCTGCTCTTGGCCTTGCTAGTGCTCTCATCTTGGTTAAAACGTTTGGCTCCTCTAAGCCTCAAATCTTTGTTTTGAAGGTTAAGTGGGATAATATACATAAGACAGAGCTGAAATTGCTGGTGTTCTGCAATTGTTATAACAAGTACTGCCAACATATAGATAATTGACTATGATGGTTTTAAGCTTTGATGACTGTTGTGTGTAGCTCCCATACTGGAAATAAGGTGTAACTATGAAAATATAGTAAATAGGTTACATGTGTTTTTTTCTGGAAAATAAGTTAGATAAACATGTAAACCTGCACAGAGGTTATTAGAGACAATAGGAATACAAGCTTGAATGCGGGTCATTTACACAACGAACACCTGCTTTTCATGGATGACCATTCAAATACATCAAATGCACAGCTTTTTATTTGAATATCCTTGAAAAAAAAAGTCTATTGCTTTGTATGCATTTAAGTGAACAGTATTGTGCTACAAATCCAATTCTGCTTTTACTTTTTATCACTAAGCACTACGCTTATGAGTCCATGTTCCAAGTCGGATGCCTAGCTGTTGCTTCAAATGCAGCATGGGATTGCAGAGTCCAGCCACATCTTCCTACCCCTCAGTGGTAGGACCCTCAGGCACTGCTAGTAAGAAGGCAAGCTGGGAGGACCACTCTGGAAAAGAATCTTAAAGTATACTTGGTCACATTCCAGTTGTACATCCTATGATCTGGGTATGTATCACGAAGAAATCTCTTCATTATGGTGTTGTTTAGGAAGGTGGGCAGCATTGTGCTGAAACAAGGATGGACAGCTCACAAGAGCCAACTGTAACATTTTTAGGAATTTGGCAAGCTGGTTTCTATATTCCACCATTATTTAAAATCAAATTATAGGGCTGGCAGTTAGTTCATTTAGTTAAAACAAGGTCCCGGGTTCAATCCCTGTGCCAGCCAGTCACCGAAAAATAAAAATCAAATTATATACACTTACAACTAAATAATATTTATTAAAAACAAAAGTAATAAATACTTAAAACACACTGCTTCCTAGTTAGTGCAATAGGCCATGATGGGAATAATTACACCATTGAAATCAGCAGACCCTATAAACCAGGGCTTTTTTTGCTAATCATGAGAGCTAATAGTTAAATATTTACCAGTTCACTGGCGACTGGTATTAATTCTCCTTTACAAATGAGAAAAATGTGGCTCAGACAGCTTATGAAGCTTGCCAAGAATCATGCAACTTGTGACCAGTGGAAATTGGAACAGACCCAGCCCTGTCTCAGACCTTGTACTATACTTTGGTAAAAATCAGAAGTGAATTATAATGTTTAGACTGTAAAATTCTCCATACCTTACCACCAACACTGCACTTATGTTTTTTGTTTAAAGAAATCCATTGCCTGTCAGCACCTGGGTACAGTGTAAAATCAAAAAGCAGCACAGTTTTCAGAAACATCTGCTTCCCAGTTGAGCTTCATTAACTCCTCATGTGAGAGCTCTGTCCTGAGCCACAGGTGCTGCTGCTTACACTGTGTATGAAAAATAAATGAGCTCAGCTTTCAGGTTAGTGTTGTGAGGTTACATAGACTAATCATTAAACATGACAGCTAAGATATTTTAGCTACTGTTTAACTTCACAAGATTTGTTAATAAATAATACTATTTGCACACTGGAGGCTGACCCCGTCTTTACCTGCGTCGCAAAACTTTGTGTTTGTTAGTATAGAAGTTACTTCCTAAATTTGACTTGAAATTTAGTCACATTTTCTTCTCATTGTCAGATATCTATTTTTCCGCTCATTCAATTGTTACTCACTTAATCATCAATAAACATTTATAATGATGAACACAACTTGAGACCACAGAGTTGAGCAAAATTAATTCCAACATGACTTAGTTAAAATATTTTATGAATCAAATGCTCTCTAAAATGTGAACATTATCTTATCATTTCATCAGTTCTTAGCCTCCCGGACCACTAAATGGTCAAGTGCAAAGGTGAACTGAGTGAGGGCATATAAAAAAGTTATTGGATTTCCTAGGCCAGCCTTTTTTAAAAAGCATTTTTAATAAGGAAAATTTCTAATGTTCACAAAAGTAGAGAAAACAGTGTAACCAGTTTCCATAAACCTACTACCAAGTTTCAACCATTATCAATTCATGGCCAGTCATGCTTCATGTCCATCTTGTTTCATGCTTATCTCATCCAAACCTGTCTGCCTCCCCATTCCCAGCAATCCCAAGGCATTTCGTTTACTCAATTTATTATTTATATCTACAGGCACTTCCCAACTTACAATGGTTTGATTTACAATGTTTTTTTAATTTACTGTGAAAGTGATATGCATTCAGTAGAAAGCAGTATGATACTCTCTTGTGATGCTGGGCAGCAGCAGCCAGCTACAGCTCCCACTTGGTCACACACACATGGGTAAATGATGGATACTCTATCGTACTGTGTTGCCAGATGGTTTCGCCCAACTGTGTAAGTGTTCTAAGAATGTTTAGGGTATGCTAGGCTAAGCTATTATTGTGGTAGGGTAGGTGTATTAAATGCATTTTCGACTTATGATATTTTCACTTTATGATAGGTTTATTGGGACATAATCCCATCATGATCTGAGGAGCATATGTATATCCTAAGTGGATACTCCAGACAGTGAATTCCACAAGAGCAAGCAATTATATGCCACAATTCATTTTATAAGTTAAACCATTTTTTTCCCCCAACAATCCTATGATTTTCAATAAACCATTTTACAGATGAAGGAACTGAAACGCAGAGGTTAAGCAACTTGCCCATCATCACACAGTAAATTAAACACCAGAGCTGGGATCCAAACTCAATCTGGTTCCAAAGGCTATGCCTTTAGCCACTACACCACAGTCTCCTCCAGGAGTTTACATGCTTGACTGAATGCTGAACTACTTATCCAGAGTTTCTGCATTAGAATTGTTCCTGCCCTGCCTTACCCCAGATTAATGAATAGATACTTTCCTTAAAACACTGGGCAGTTACCCCCATCCCCAAACAGAATAACAATTTACTCCAAAGGCTTGTTCTAGTATGTCTGTAAGTTTGAAATGTTCTGTTTCTTTTCTTTCTTTCTTCTTCTTTCATTTTAACTATTATTAATCGAGGTTACATAATCTTAGAACTGAGTTTCTCCTAGAACATCCTATTAAAATAGCATATTAAAAGTTTTCTAAACAAGATTGTAACTTTTCGAAGAGTGTTTACACTCATCTAATTTTATCCTAATTAAATAACTTAGGTAGAGTGTCTAATATAGTGCCTAGCAGAGAGTTCCCTATTAATATTAATTTCTTCATTTAGTCTAATAATCATATAAAGTAGGTTGGACAGGCACTATTAACCATATTTGACAGATGAACAAACTAGAATACAAGAAAGGTCATATTTTCCTCAGTTGTTCTGTGACATAAATGGCAATAAAACCTTAACTTAAACTGCTGACTCCTGAACTTGGGTTCTATTTTCTGAAAAGTAAGACTTTCCTTTTTTCTGGCTGGAAAGGAAGAGCAATGGAGTGGGCTGGAATAAATAAAGGCTTCTTAGTGGTATGTTAGATGGAATAAGAGATGTTGGCCAATAAAAAAAATTACATTCACGTAGATATAGGAAGAAATGCAACTGGCAGATGACAGCACATATAGCACATATCAGACTTAATAGCTATCTGTAGGTGTCCTGACAGTAGCCAGTGCTCATTCACTTCTAGCAGAAGAACGATTATCATGTTCGATTCAAGAATGTAGGGGCATATTTCAGGGAGGGCTACATACACTTGCATAAATCCTCATAAATATCCTCTCTCCACCATCAAATGTATGTGGAAGAGACTTTACAGGAAGAACCAGAGAGTTAAGGAAGTTGTGTATTTAGTTTTTGGTCTGAGTGATTATATTCGTACATTCTTATAACCCACAACTAACATTTATGTACTGTTTAAGAGTTCACAAAATGCTTTCACATTGCATTTAACCCTTCAAATAATACTATAAGATGGATATTATCAACCTCATTTAAAACAGAAGGAAACTAATATTCAGCAAAAGTCAATAATCTGCCTGAGACCTAATAATTTTGAAGAATATATAGATATATATACTGTGTGAGAGAGAAAGAGGGAGAGAGAGAGAGATCGATTTTAAAGAATTGGCTCATGTAATTATACGATTGCTGGGGCTGGTAAATCTGAAATCTGAAAAACAGGTTGGGCAGCAAGAGTTGAGGTCACAGTCTTGAGTCCAAAATCCATAGGTCAGGCTGGGAAGGTTTTTTGTTTCAGTGGTGAAATACAATCTTCTGCAAGAAACATCAATTCTTTTCTCTCAGGGCCTTCAACTGACTATATGAGGCCCACCCACATTATGAAGGGTAAATCAATTGACTGTAAATGTTAATCACATCTACTTTCACAGTATCATCTAGACTAGTGTTTGACTGAACACATGGGCATCATATCCTAGCCAAGTTACCACATTAATGATCACAAATGTAATAGCCCCCAGTAGACCTGCACCTAACTAGCTGAACTAAAGAGTGCCCATGCCACTGGCTCAGAAAAGAAGCCCAGGTGTCATGTCTCTTGTGGGCCCACCCCTGAGCCTTTCAGCCATCACATGCATATATGTCCAAATGAGAGAAAGCTTGGCTAATGTGCCCCTGGTGGCCCACCAATGGTCAAAGAGGCAGCACAATGACCCTGTCACTGATGAACCACTCCTGGAGACGCTGACATGCCACAAGCCCACACCTCCAGCCTAAGAATCAATTAGCCTTCACTAAGCCAGCCCCTGAAACAACTGACCCACAATGTGCATATGCACACTGTGGACCAGAAAAACCAACCCAGCTAGCCCATCCTTGGCAGAGCTGTGTACCTGCTGCCACAACTCTCCCAAGCATAGGCCACTGAGTCACTTGCAGACATAGCGAAGGTGGATTACAGCTGAAGAAACTACACAGTCTCCACTACAGCACCCATCCAGGACAAAGCTAATCAAAACCCTAGGACACATTGCAGATGAAAGTCTTTTCCCACAAAAGCCACTCTACAAAACTCAGAGAGGTGACTGTTCCACCAGATGCACAGATATCAATGGAGGGAAATAAAAGCATTTAAAAAACAAGGTAACATGACACTACCAAAGAAATACAACAATGCTCTAGTTACTTATCCCAAAGAATTAAAAATTGCCAATGTGCTGGAAAAGAAATTCAAACTAATGATCTTAAGGAAACTCACTGAGATACAAGTGAATACAGACAAATGAGTAAATAAAATCAGAAAAATGATTCATGATGTGAATGAGAAATTGAACAAAGAAATAAATATCATAAAATAAAATCAAGCAGAAATCTTGAAGAATTCATTCAATGAAAGAAATACATCTGACAGTCTCAAGAACAGACTATATCAAACAGAAGAAATAACTTCTGACCTTGAAGACAGTTGTTTTGAAATAACTTATGAAGAAAAAGAAAAGAGAATAAAAAAGAATGAACAAAGCCTACAAGATTTATGGGATACTTTTAAGTGAAGAAAAATATTCAAAGAATACGCATTCTTTATTTATTTATTTTATTTTTTTTTATTTTTTTTTAAAGATGACCAGTGAGGGGATCTTAACCCTTGACTTGGTGTTGTCAGCACCACGCTCAGCCAGTGAGCAAACCAGCCATTCCTATGTGGGATCCGAACCCGGGGCCTTGGTGTTATCAGCACCGCACTCTCCCGAGTGAGCCACGGGCCGGTCCAGAATACGCATTCTGGAGAGAGGAAAAAAACAAAAAAATTAATGAAAACCTATTAAATGAAATAATAGCTAAAAACTTCCCTAGTCTTGGGAAAGATATGAACATCTAAATCGAGGAAGCTCTAAGGTCCCCAAACAGATTCAACACAAAAAGGTCCTGACCAAGACATATTGTGGTCAAACTGTCAAAAGTTATAGACAAAGAAAGAATTCCAAAAACAGCAAGAGAAAAATGTCAAGTCACTTATAAGGGAATACCAATTAGACTAACAGCAGTCTTTTAAGCAGAAATGAACAGGCTAGGTTACAACAATTATAAATATATATGCACCCAATACCAGGTCACTCAGATATATAAAGCATATATTATCAGATCCAAAGGGAGATATAGACACCAACACAATAATAGTTGGGGACATTAACAACCCACTCTCAGTCACAACTGATACCACAGAAATGCAAAGAATCATTAGAAATTACTGTGAACAACTCTATGCCAACAAATTTGAAAACCTGGAGGAAATGGATAAGTTTCTGGACAAATACAAATGAAGAAGACATAGAAAACCTGAACAGAACAATAACAAGCAATGAGATTGAAGCAGTAATGAGCACTCTCCCAACAAAGAAAAGCCCAGGACTGGATGGCTTTACTGCTGAGTTCTACCAAACCCTTAAAGAGGAATTAATACCAATTCTCTTCAGGCTATTCCAAAAATTGAAACACAAGCCATTCTCCCAAACTTATTCTACAATTCCAGCATCACCCTGACACCAAAACCAGACAAAGATACAATGAAAGAAAACTATAAACCAATATCTTTGATAAGCATAGATGCAAAAACCTTGATAAAATATTAACAAATAGAAAGTAAGCAAATAAAATATTAGTAATAGAAATTTAAAAAATTATACACCACGATCAAGTGGGACTCACCCCAGAGATGCAAGGATGGTTAAACACACACAAGTCAATAAATGTGATACACCACATCAACAAAATCAAGGAACAAAACCATATGATTATCTGAATAGATGCAGAAAAAGCATTTGACAAAATTTAAAATCCTTTCATAATAAAACTCTCAGCTAATTAGCTACAGAAGGAAAGTATCTCAACACAATAAAAGGCATATACAACAAACCCACTGTCAATATCATCCTGAATGGGGAAAAGCTTTCAGCTTTTTGACTTCAAATTATACTACAAAGCCATAGTAACCAAAACAGCATGGTTCTGGCATAAAAACAGACACACAGGCCAATGGGACAGAATAGAGAACCCAGAAATCAGCCCACATATTTATAGCCAACTGATCTTTGACAAGGGTACCAAGAACATACACTGGGGAAAAGACTGTGTCGTCAATAAATGGTGCTGGGAAAACTGGACAACCATATGTAGAAGAATGAAACTAGACCCATACTTCTCACCATATACCAAAATAGACTCAAATGAATTAAAGCATTAAATATATGCCCTGAAACTATAAAACTTCTAAAAGTAAACATAGAGGAGACACTTCATTAAGTAGTACTGGGCAAAGACTTTATGAATAAGACCCCAAAAGCACAGGCAACAAAAGGCAAGGTAAACAATTGAGATTATATCAAACTAAGAAGACTCTGTGCAGCAAAAGAAACAACAGCGAAAAGACAATCTACAGATTGGGAGAAAACATTTGCAAACTATGCATCTGACAAAGGATTATATTCAAAATAAACAAGGAACTCAAACAACTTAGTAGAAAAACAGATAACCCAATTAAAAAATGAGCAAAGGACCTGAATAGGCTTTCTCAAAGGAAGATATACAAATGGCCAACAGACACAGGAAAAAATGCTCTACATCACCAAGCATCGGAGAAATGCAAATCAAAACCACATTGAGATATCATCTCAGTTAGACTAGCCATTACCAAAGACAGAAAATAACAAATGCAGAGAAAGGGGATCCCTCCTGCACTGTTCATTGGACTGTAAAGTAGTGCAGCCATTATGAAAAACAGTATGGAGACTCCTCAAACAACTACAGATGGAACTGCCACACAATCCAACAATTCCACTGCTGGGTATATCCCCAAAGGAATGGAAATCACCATGTTGAAGGGATACCTGCACTCCCATGCTTATCACAATTCCATTTACAATAGCCAAGAGTTGGAACCCACCCAAATGTCCATCATTGGATGACTGGATAAGGAATACGTGGTATATTTACCCAATGGAGTACTACTCTGCCATAAAAAAAGAATGAAATTCTGCCATTCACAGCAACATCGATGAATTTAGAGAAAATTATGTTATATGAAATAAGCCAGGCACAGAAAGAGAAATACCCCATGTCCTCACTCATAAGTGAGAGCTGAAAAACAAACAAACAAAAAAGTAAAGAAAGAAACAAAAGAAAGAAAGATAGATACAACAATCATAATAATATGTTGAACTTTCAAAAGGAAAGAACAGAACTGAGGTTACCAGAGTTGGGAAAGGGGGAGAGCGGTTAGTGAGAAGCTGATAAAGGAACACGAAAAATGATTCCATTTTGTAATGTTTAATATCCTAATTAAATGGTATGGAGATTCCTCAAACAGTTGAAGATAGATCTGCCATATGACCCAGCTATCCCACTGCTGGGAATATATCCAAAGGAAGGGAAATCATCAAGTCGAAGGTATACCTGTACCCCAATGTTCATTGCAGCACTCTTTACAATAGCCAAGTAGAGGGAGGTGGGAGGGAGGTGTTGGTGATGGGCCATAATAATCATATACATTGTTTATTGACAAAATAAAAATTTAATGGAAAAAAAAAACATATCACATACAACTATCGATATTCAATGCAGTACCCTACAGATATGTACAATCCTGTTTCAATAAAAAAAAAAAAAAGTGCCTAATAGTGTTTTGGACATAGTAGATGCTCAAAGAATCCAAGTTTCCTTCTCTTACCTAGGAGAATTGCTGCACTTATAATTTTGTCAAACTTTTATTGAGAGTACATTGATACCCATCAATGGAATTACATATGGGATGTAAAAACTTAAGTAGGAAACCTCCCATAATTATCTGGGAGCAGTAATGTGCTAATTAGGCTATAAACGAAAAGAAAGGCTAAAGTGATTTTGAAGACAGTGTGTTATATAATAAAATAATACATATTAAGTAGTACAGCTTCCAATTCATTCCATTCCATATTTCATTGATTCCCACCATCTTGTAGCACTCAAATGTAAAACACTCTTCCTCCTCAAAATATGGTTTGCTGTTTGAAAAAAGAAGAAAAAAAAAAAAAGCAAGCAAAACAAGTATCACTGGTCTTCTTCCTGACATCTTTCAAATTACCCCCATTTAACCCCAGAAGAACAATCCAAAGAGCTGCATATTGTAGCTGAAATTTCAGCTTAAATGTTTCTATAACTTCCCAGATGAGTTGTCATTTGTAAGCCTTTTAAAAATTAATTATTAAAACCGTTTCCATTAGTCTTTTGTTTGGCCTTCATGCAATCATTCTTCTTTTGCTGTTTAACAAGTGAAAAACCACCTGCATTAGCTATAAATACATGGCACCAGATATGGGGAGAAGGCATATGACTCATGCTGGACTGTTCCCTAGGGCTAACTCAGTGATGACTGCATTCTGGGAAGCCTTTCAGTTCCACTCTTCACCCACAGGCACATTCCAAACTAGCTGGCTATATGAAGAGAATTCTATTCTTTGTCAGTTCCTTCTATTCCCCTTCTTAGTTCAAGGTACTGGGACACTTTATCCACTTGGTCTATTGATAAATTCCTTCATCTGTCCATCTGTTTGTCCATCCATGCATCAATCAACTATCCATCAAACATTACTGATTACCATCACGTGCCTGATGCTGAAGGTAGAATATCAAATAATGTGTTCCAAAAAGAACACACTTACATTGTGGAAGAGTCAGACAAATAAGTTAACTGTTGTAGTGTAGTAACTTCTATGAGAGAGGAATCAAACAAATGCAAGGGAAGCACAGACAAGGGCATCAGGACAGATTTCTAGGGAAAGATCATATCAAGGACAATTAAATGCCATGGAAATAAAGTGACAAGAGGATGGTGGAGTATTCATGATGGAAAAGCAGCATATGCAAAGGCACAGCATATGCAAAGGCACAGGACACTTTGGGGAACTCAACATGGTTAAAAATAGCTACATTGGGAAGTGTATTCAGGCTAGAGATAGGGATAACAAAGATGATATAGGCTTAAATCAGTGGTCTCTAAACTGTGTGTCTCAGATGCTACAAAGGGCAACTGCGGAAGCAGCAGGTGGGTTCACATCTATGTGCCTTACATATTGAGCTTTGGTGAAAGATTTCTTCTTAAAGAATAGGTTCCACTATAAACATAAAGTCTGAAAACTACTGGCCTAGACAATTAAGTGCCAATGCTAAGCCAAGAAGTTTCAACCTGATCCTCAAATCAATGTTCATCAGATTGAGTGACAGGGACTGTCTTGTGTTTTGCCTCATTCCCCACAGAAGAGTTAAGTCTCAACAGAAGGAGGATGAACTTAAAAAATAATACAATTAACTTTTATATAATGAAAAAAACCGTGTATTATTTTAATAATATAAACGAAATAAAAATCCAACAAAACTTGTTGGTAGAATATGGGTTTAAAATGTTGCAAAACTGACAAACCGGAAACTGCAGTATGGGACATACTGAAGATGCAGAAACATACTTACTTGGTAACTCACATGGGAGAACAGACATGTAGTAGAAATTCACCATCTTATTCTTTTGTTTAAAAGTGTGGTCAAAAGCATGAAAATAGAATAGTTCCAACACTCATGCCTTATGAGCTCTTATGTACAAAATGCAAAATGAAGTTTCCTTTGGTTCATTTCTTCTTTTATTTCGAACGTATGGCCACAAGGACATGATTTAGTTCCTTTAAAAAAATCACTGCTAAAATAAAAAATATATAAATACGTATTTTATAAATCTTTTAAAGTTAGGAAAAAAACGTTTAATATCATTTTACTGCATGTTATGATAAACTCCCTGTTATAATCTTCTACATTAGTAATGATGTCAGTGCTGCTTGACAATAAAACCTGTCATCTACACCAATCTTCATATTTTTCAAAGTACTTTTATATCAATCATTTCATACCTACAACAGCAAAGGTAGGATAAATGTGGTAACTGAGACTCAATAAGTTCATATAAATGCGTACAATCAGGAATCATGCTGAAAGAAAAGTATAGAATACATGTCTACCGAATTCTACCCCATTATTTCAAAACCCCAACTCCCATCCACCAATCACAATACCCAGTACTCTAAAAAGGGTTTAAGAAAATCAATTGCCATCCACAAAATGTTCAAACAGTTCTCTGATGTGCTGTGCTTACAAAATTATGGATGTTACATTATGGGCTTTACCCTGACCTTGAGGTTGGGCCTGTAGTTGAGTTCTGAAAATATGTAGAATCTTCCATCATTTCCAGGTTTCTTACAAAATTATGGATGTTACATTATGGGCTTTACCCTGACTTTGAGGTTGGGCCTGTAGTTGAGTTCTGAAAATATGTAGAATCTTCCATCATTTCCAGGTTTCCTCAATTATCCATGCTGTCTCAATAACTCCCCCATTTAACCACCTCTATTTCTTGTCCTGGGACCAAATGGTTGCCAGCGACAGCACAGCCAGTACAAATGACTCACCCACTGGCCCAGCTAGGCAGGTAATCCAGTTTATGGTAACGATAGCTACCACTTTCCCTTGCTAACAATGTCCATTTTTCTTCACCTACCAAACTCCAGTTACCCTCAGGGCCCCTTTCAGCTCCTACCTGTAGCAGGAAGACTTCTGACTGCTCCTGTCCATCTGAATGTTTTTCTATAGTAGTTGTTTTTCTTTACTAGACGATTTAACATGTGGATAGAAGTTTTCATGTATTATTGGTTTTTCACTGAAGCATACTGTATTAGTCAGGGTTCTCAAGAGAGATAGAATCAATAGGATATGTTATAAATATATGAGGAGATTTATAAGGGGAATTAGCTCACATGACTATGAAAAAGAGTCCCACAATAGGCCGTCTGCAAACTGGATGCCGGTAGCGTGGATCAGTCCAAGTCCAAAGGCCTCAAAACCAG
The DNA here is from genome assembly GCF_000696425.1 of Galeopterus variegatus. Taxonomy (NCBI): domain Eukaryota; kingdom Metazoa; phylum Chordata; class Mammalia; order Dermoptera; family Cynocephalidae; genus Galeopterus; species Galeopterus variegatus. Next base: position 175,361 of record NW_007728386.1, read on the forward strand.
GGAAGCAGATGGTGTCCTTCATGTAAGTCACCACTGTGAAGAAAAGTCCCACAATAGACCTTCTGCAAACTGGATGCTGGTAGCATGGCTCAGTCCAAGTCCAAAGGCCTCAAAACAAGGGAAGCAGATGATGTACTTGGTTTAATTCCTGGAACCCAGAAGCTGAAGGGTCTTGAGCTCTGATGTCCACAGACAGGAGAGAAGGGTGTATCCAAGCTCCAGAGGGTAGAGACAGAGATTCACCTTTTCTGTCTTTTGTTTTCTCCCAGTGGATTGGATGGTTCCCGCCCACAATGAGGCTCTCATACTAGTCTCTGCTGGAAACGCCCTCATGGACACACCTAAAAAGATAGCTTTACTAGGTTTCTTGGCATTCCTTAATCTAATCAAGTTGACACCTAGAGTTAATCTTCACACACATGTTTTTAAGCCAGAGGTATGGATTCAAATACTAGCTCAGAACCTATTTGATTTTAAGTTATTTAATTTCTCTGAGTGTCAGTATTCACATGAGAAAAAAGGGTAATACCTTTCCAGGCAGATGTGAGGGCAGAAATTAATATATTTAAGTACTTAGCTTCCCTCCACCTAACACATAGTAGGTGCTCAATAAATGCTGATCTGGAGAAAAGGGTAGGCACCACGTCTTGTTCTTCTCTCATCCCTTATATAACCTAATATGGGGTACAAAGAAAAAGCTGGATGAATATTAGTTACTTTTCCTTATTTATAGCTGACACAGCTCACTTCTGTTCTCAGGACACTAAAAAGTGTTTTTTTCCCCTTCACAATTATAATTAGCCCATTTGACTGTCATCACAGTCAGGGTGATAGTAATACTTTTTAGAAGACTCATTTACATAGTATTTTAACATTTTTAAAGGTGAGGTTGATTGTCTCATTTGATTTTCCTAGTAACTCCTGAAATGTACGTAGGAAAGGTATCATTAAACTTTGTATTTTGGAAATCTGAGTTCAGTATAGAGTGATTAACATTAGTAATACCACATTTAATCTAATTTACAGCTTACAAAGCATTTTAATACCTTTTCTTATTTGATGATTACTTAAGCTCCTAATAAAACTTAAAATTTAGTACTCTTAAAATCTTCCAGATATACGTGGACATTACGCCTGGGGTGATCTCTATGACTGCTAAAAATAGCAAAGAATATTTTTTTAAAAGAAAATACAAATTAGGTATATTGTCTTCATTGTAAAGCTGAGGTGGATTTAATCCACCAGCGTAAAGGAAATTAATCCCTGAGAAGGCAATGCTTTACTATTTGGAAAAGAGCTAGCTGTATGAGTTCTCAGAAAGTAAATTTCTCTTTCTTCCTTACTCACATAATCTCTTAATGTTCTCAATTTATAAATTCATGAAATTGAAAGAAAACTTGATATGTCTGTAAAAGTTATGGCAAAGTCCTCATATTTTACTTCTTCATGTTTCAAGAATCAATTTTCAAGTATCCACAGTTCAAAATAACTTATTGAAAGAAAACTTGATATGTCTGTAAAAGTTATGGCAAAGTCCTAATATTTTACTTCTTCATGTTTCAAGAATCAATTTTCAAGTATCCACAGTTCAAAATAACTTAACCTGCCAGCACTAAAATATTTTCTATAGAATGACCTCTTTAAATAAGAATTCAGCATGACCTTGGGTAATTCAGCTATCAAGGCCTTTTTCTAATTAAAATATGAGGAGTTTGAAGTAGCTTAGGTCTTTAGCACAATTATTCTATAATTCTAAGCTAAACTGACTTACTACATGAAAATATTAATAAACTACACCTCATTTGTTTTACAAGGTCTGCTTTTTTCCCCCTGAATCTCTTTTTAAGAACAAAAATATGACAAAGTGTTACCTTTCATTCCTTTTTTTGTTCCCCAGAGCCCAATGCTATTCTTAAGTTTGTGGACATTCTCAAACTACTGTTATGAGGAAATGTAGATATACTAAAAGTACAAAAGTTTTTGATTTGTTATTTTTGATATATATATATATATATATATATATATATATATACACATACACACACACACACATATACATATATATATACACACACACATATATATGTATGTATGTATATGTGTGTGTGTATATGTATATATGTATGTATATATATATATATATATATATATATATATATAAACTTACCTCATTTGTTTTACAAGGTCTGCTTTTTTCCCCCTGAATCTCTTTTTAAGAACAAAAATATGACAAAGTGTTACCTTTCATTCCTTTTTTTGTTCCCCAGAGCCCAATGCTATTCTTAAGTTTGTGGACATTCTCAAACTACTGTTATGAGGAAATGTAGATATACTAAAAGTACAAAAGTTTTTGATTTGTTATTTTTGATATATATATATATATATATATATATTTATAATAGTTTTATGTTTTTAAGTAAAATAAATGGTATGCCACTGTACTATCTTGTTACTTTTTTTTCCACTTAAAACAGTTTGAGATATAGTCATATCAACATTCAACCATTTTAACTGATATAAATTCAATGTATGAAAATAACAGGCTATTTATTCACTGTATTTCTGCAGGGATTGGCAAAAGTTTTCTGCAAATTTCTTAGGCTTTGCAGGACACATATGGTCTCTATTGTATTTTCTTTCTTTCCTTTTTTTTTTTTTACAATCCTTTAAACAGTTGTGTCAGGGTCTCCAATACTACCACCCAGTTTAATAACTCAGAACTCAGAAAAGTGGTTATGCTGACAGTTACAGTTTATTACAGCAAAAAGTTTAAAATGAGCAAAAGTAAAAGTCATATAAGGAAGAGTCCAGGAGAGACCAGGTGCAAGCTTCCGGTTATTTTCTCTACACGGAGTTGAACATACAACATTAAATCCTCCCAGAAATGATGTGAGACAACATGTATGGAAGACTACCAACCAGGAAGGCTGAGACTTGGTGTCCAGGGTTTCTACTGCGGGTCAGTCACATAGACATAGAGAACCCACATGGCTGACCTTAAGTTACTCAGTTTCCAGCTCCCCCCAGATATTAAATTAATACTGTAAATTGCAATGCTCCCATCATAAATCATTGTTAGCATAAATTCTGTGGTATGACCCAAGGCCCCAGGTAAACAAAGGGAGTTATATCAGACAATATTCCCAGGGGTTTGGAGGTAGTCTCCCAGGAGTTAGTTGAATGCCAGACTTTTCTTTGGAATATGCAGGGTTTAAATATGCCAGATCTGCTAACACAACCCTTTAACGTACACATGTCAAAACCACTCTTAGCTTATGGGCCAGGGACTGTATTTGACTGGAGACTCTAGTGCAAGGCTCATGTAAGTTAACTTTTCCCCCTGCTAATTCTAAAATTGCTGTAAGAAACATCCATGTACATTTCTTATTGAATACACACATGATATATTTTTGAAACAATGATAAAGGAAACTTCTTTCAGAAATAAAAATATAAAATAAAAAATGTGTAAAATATGTGATTCCTTTTAAAAAGAAACCAGTCTATAAGCACTAGGACCCAAAAATTATTTATTCAGATGTAGGGTTGTAAAGCTCAGCCTTTCTTAATAAAGAAACTCAATTTATGATCTAGTGAACTAAACATAAAATCTTTGTTAGATACTAAGGCATTAAAAGCAAAGGCCTCAGGAAAGATTCAATTTGAGTAATCATATGCACTCTATCATAAGCAACAAATTTCTCTATTGAGTTTTCCTGATTTTCATATAAAGAGAAAGGAACTTTTTTGTCAAATTGTTTTATTAAACACATTTTCTTCTACTCTGAACTTTAGCCTTTGCATGAATGTTAAGGCCATTAAACAAGTCTTGGACAACTGTGAAAAATCAAAACACGAACAATATAGGAGACTGGTAGTTCATAAACTGCATTTATTAAATTGTCAAATGTAGCTAAACTTAAAACAAGATATTGGAATTTTTCTATCTGGAGCTAAGACTGTTTTACAATAAAAAAAAATCAATGTGATTTTCCAGTCGGGGTCGGCCCTTAACTTCTTTTTTTAATGTCTGAAAACATTTATTTTGCTTTTGTTTTCAAAACTTTTTTTCATGCAGTGCTTAGAGGAGAATTTATACTTGTAAATACTATATTAAAAATAAGAAAAATCTCAAATCAGTAAACTTCTACCTTAAGAAAATAGAAAAAGAGCAAACTAGACCAAAAGCAAATATAAGTAGGAAATAATAAAGTTTACAATAGAAATATATGAAATAGGGAATCAAACAATAGAGAAAATCAACAAAACCAAAAGTTGATTCTTTGAAAAGATCAACAAAATTTGCAAACTTTTATCTAGACTGAGCAAGGAAAAAAGAGAAGACAGAAATTACTAAAATCAGAAATAAAGCAAGGGCATGGTAGAGTAGTTGGTTCTTCTATTAGGCTGGAGTGGGCTCTGAGGAGAGAGATGCCCTATTCTTCTTCTGGTCTCTGCTGGTCACTCTCCTTGTGTCGCTGCAATCGAGTGTCTGGAGGGCCACCTGCATGGTGGCTGTGGCTCCTGCTGTTGTGTTGAGCTACTTTAGCAGGAGCCATGGCTGTGGTGATGGCTGTAGTGAGCCGGTCGTGTGGAAGTGGTGTTTTTGGTGTGCTCCTTGCCTGTTCCCCAGCAGGGGATGCTGCCCTCTGCTCTTGACCAGAACCCCAGGTATGCTCTGTTTCTTGCCTGTTTCTGTGGGGAGGGAGAGGCCCTCAGCTCCTGCTCAGGACCCTCAGCATGCTACCTTTTAATATTTAGTGTCTTTTGTCATATTTGTTTCTAAATTTAATATAGTCAGATGTATCCATCTTTTTCTTTATGGTTCACATTTTTTGTATTGCACTCAACAATTCCTTCCTTACATTGGGCCAAGGTTTCCTGTATCTCCTTCTAAAATATTTAAGATGGTATTTAATTTCATGTCTTTAAACCACCACACTTTTTTTTATATGGTGCCAGAAAGGTATGTGTAGTGGATTGAGTTATGTCCCCCCAAAACTCATTGAAGCTTGAACTGTCTCCTAAGTTTTATATATTAGAAACTTAGCCCCTACTGTGACTGTTAAGAGGGTGGGAAATCCTATTATGGTAATCGAAAGGTAGAGCCTTGAAGGGGTGATTGGATTGTAGGACCGTGCAGTAGTGAGTGGATTAAAAATGGTGGTCAGGGATGTGGTTCTGAGGGCTTTAAAAGAGAGTCGGTCTTGCTCTCTCTTCTTCCACCATCTTGCAATGTGAGATCCCTGAATCACTGTCACCACCACCACATGGACTTTGGACTTTCCAGCCTCAGAAACCATAAGCAATAAATTTCATTTTCTTTATAAGTCACTCAAGTCTCAGGTATTCTGTTATAGCAACACAAAACGGGCTAAGACACTGCGTAATTTAACTTCTTCCCATATGGACATGCAGTTGTCCTAAATGCCATTTATTGAAGTCATTCATTTCCCACCCTCTTTCATACATCAAGCTCTCATATACCTATTTCTGTACCTTATATCCACACAGCCATCCTTGCACCACTGGGGCTGTTTTATCACGACAGTTTTATAAGCCCTGCTGTCTTATATGATAGGTACCCCCTCCCCTGCCCTACCTTATTTCTTAAAAAAAAAAAAGTTTGTCTTTCAATGTCAATTTAGGTTATTAAATTCCATAAAAAATTGTTGCGAATTTGATTAGAACTTCAGAAAATTTGCCCCCTAACAATAATTAGTTTTCCCTTTCCAATCCTTATGCCTGTTATTTCTTCTTCTAGTCTTATTGCGCTGGCCAAGATCTCCAGTGCAACATGGAACATATGTACAAAAGCCATTTTTGTCATATAACTGAGTTTAAAGAACATCTCTAAAGTTGTACAGTTAACTTGTGACATTAGCCATGGGTTTTTGGTTATCATTTATCATATTAAGGAAGTTCCTGTCTATTCATCTATTAAGAGGATGTTTCATTTGATTTTAAAAATCATGAATGTGGGACTGTTTCATTTTGTTGACTTCTCCCCCCTGCATTCATTGACATGGTAATGTGGCTTTTCCATTTAATCTATTAATCTACACCAAAAGATCTTCCAATGTTAAACCATCCACTCATTCTGGTAATAAACCTTACTACGTCATAATGAATGTGAGTAACTGAATTGGTGAATTTGAAATGATAATACTTAGGCTATTTCAGCCATGTTCATAAGAGAGACCAGCCTATTTCCCTCCCCTCATCCATCCTATTTGATTTTATAAGCAAAGATGAGCTTTCTTTTTTTTCCCATTCTCTACAACAGTACTTATAAAGATTATTTGCTTCTTAAAGATTTGACAGGCCACACTATAAGCCATCCAGATCTGGTGGATTATTTGGGTCAATTCTTAAAACAGATTCAGATTTATTTAAAGATATATATTTGGCAACACACTTAAAAATATTCATCTGAAATTTCAAATTTATCACAATTTATAAATTCATAACAGCTTTGTAATTTAAAAAATCTTAATTATATCCTTTCTCATACCTTATTTTTTCTGATATCAGCTTGTCTTTTTCATTGATCAATTTTGCCAGCATAGTGGTGACCTCTATCCTATCACCAGAGATTAGTTTAAGTCTTCTTTATGCTTTATGTACTTTAAATGCCTACCCAAAATCATAAAGACATTTTATGTTTTATCCCCTTACATTTAGACTATATTCCACATGGAAGTGATTTTTCTGTACGTACTGTATGAAGGAAAGAGGTCTACATAATTTTTTTCCCAATACAGTCTCCGACTTAGGATGGTTCGGTCAACTTATGGTATTTTCAACTTACAATGGGTTTACTGGGACCCCATCATATCTAATTGACTACACTATTGCAATAGTGTCCCTTTCTCATACATCAGGTGACCTAAATGTGTGTGTATGTGCCAGCATCTCTATTTTGTCACATTGGTCTATTTGTCTATTCTTATGCCAACCAGTATTAGTCTTAATTACAACTATAGTTTTATAACCACAGGTCTTCATATCTGCTGGTGAAAATTTTTCAGTTTTGTGATTTAAGGTTACCTTGGATATTCTTGGTCCTCTGCATTTCTATGAGTTTGTTAATTTCTCCAACATACTGTTGGGATTTTGGTACTATCACATCGAAGTTACAGATCAATTTACAAAATTGCCTTCCAAGTCATATGGTACATCCACACATTTATTTAGATATTTTAAAAATTCTCAATATTATGTTATTTTCTTTAAAAAATTTCTAGGTATTTGATATTTTATGCTAGTGTAAATGGTCTTTTAACAATTTCAATGTCTATTTATTTCCATATATAGAAATACAATTAATTTTTGTATACTGATTTTGTAATCAATGACCTTGATAAATTTTGTTTGCAGATTCTTTTGAGTTTTCTATGCATGTAACCAGTTGTCTATATATACAGCATTATTTCCTCCTTTCTAACCTTATGCCTTTTCATTTTAGGCCTTATTGTACTGGCTATGATCGCAAATATGTTAAACAGTAGAGGTTATTATTATTAGACTTCTAAGAACTGGCCTTTTCACTCTGTTGGCTTTTTCTGTTGTAATTTATCTACTTCACTAAGATTTTTAGTCTTTTATTATTCCCTTGCTCTTCTTTTTCTAGCTTCTTAAAATAGTTTAGGTCACTGATTTTCAGCCTTGCTCCTTTTCTAACATACATACTTGACACTATAAATTTTCCTTCATGCACTGGTTTAGCTGTAACTCACAAGTTTTTGTATGCCATATCTTCATTATTATTTACTTCAAAATATTTTAAAATTTGTTTTGATTTATTCTTTGACTCAGGGACTATTTGGAGATGTATTAAAGCTATTACATAATTTACAAGCAGTTGGGGGTTTCTCTAATTATTTGTTACTAGTTTCCAGCTTAATTCCACTGTTAGAGAATATAGGATGAATGCTTTTGATCTTTTGAAATGATTGGTTTGTTTTATGACTCAGCATACAGTCACCTTTGGTAAATGATTCATGTTTACTTGAAGAAAATGTGAAAACTTCTTTTGATCGTGTTCAATATATGTAAACTAATTGAAGTTTAGCAATTGTAAAGTTCACATTGTCTGCATCTTGATTTTTTTTTTTTTGTGTGTGTGTGTGTGTGTGTGTATTCTATCAGCTATTGAAAAAGCTACAAAGGATCTGCAAGTGTGTGTGTGTGTGTGTGTGTGTGTATTCTATCAGCTATTGAAAAAGCTACAAAGGATCTGCAAAAAGTTCATGGAAAGATCTGTATTATCTTTCAATTCTATTTTTCCATGAACGTTTTGAAGTACCAGCATATCTGTGTCTCCAACTATGGTTAGAGGTTTATTTCTCATATGTCATTTTTGCTTTACACATTTTAAATTCGCTTTTGGCACATATTTAGCATCCTTATGTTTTGGGTGGATTAATTCCTTTATCATTATAAAATGTCCCTCTTTATCTCTAATGCCTCTTGCCTTAAATCTCTCTGCCTGAGAATACCATAGTCACACTGTTTTTATTTGGTTACTGTTTGCTAAACGTATCTTTTCCCATACATTTACTTTCAACCTTTGTGTGTGTGCTGTTATATTTAAAATGTCTCTTGTAAGCAGAATGTAGCAGGGTTTCAGCCTGATTTTTCAACTTTGATTCAAGTAATGAATCATTTATAGTTAAAGACTTAGGTTTATATTTTGCACTTTTAAATCTGACCCATCTGTTTTATGTTCCCTCTTCTATTCTTGCTTTCTTTTAAATACTTTTATAGCTATTAAATTGTTAAATACACATTCTATTATTCTTTTAGTGCTTAACTTGGAGATTATAACATGCACCCTTGACTTTTTAGTCTAATAAAAGTATTAATTTTACCACCTAGTTAAGCACTTGGAGATTATAACATGCACCCTTGACTTTTTAGTCTAATAAAAGTATTAATTTTACCACTTACCCAATGCTATAACCTGAGAGCACAAACTCCATTTATCCTCTGCCTGTCTTTTGTTATTGTATGGTGCATTTTAATTCCACAGATATTTTAAACCACAGTTTAATACAGCCAATATTCATTCAAATTTACCCACGTATATACTATTTGCATTGCTCTTTATTTCTGCACTTCTGAATGTCATCTGGAATCATTTTGCTTCTTCCTGAAGAACTCCCTTCAACATTTCTTTCAGTATGTGCCTGCTGGAGACTAATTCTCATTTTTACCTGGAAGTCTTTATTTTGCCATCACAATTGAAGTGTACCTTTTGGCCTTTGTCCCTTCCTTCTCATCTGGAACGTGAGCACTGCAAAAGCCATTTTTTGATCATGAGGGTGAAGCCATGTGGTAAAGATAGTGGATCATAAAGAAAATGCCTGGGGCCCCACTGACTTTGAGGAGTTACTGTACTGGACACCTGGACAGCCTATATCTGAGAGAAAAGTAAAACCTTCATAGTTTAAGCCACCATTACTTTGGTTCTCTGTTTCCAGAAGCAAGTACCTTTCCCAATATGTCTTTGATCAAGTCTGGAAATTGCTTAGCCATTTGTCACTTCCAATATAGCTATTAAAATATCTGCAATTTATATTTAAATACTCCTGTAAATACTGTGTGATACATGTGTAACTTATGTAAAGTCATCAGTTAGGTTCTGCTAGGACTCTGGTAAAAAAAAAAAAAAGAGAAGTCCAGGATGATGAACTAACATTCTAATTAGAAAATCCATATTCCAGTGGAAACTATTCTAGTTACTGTTGTCTACATCTTGATCAACATACAATGCTTTAATCTGCATACTAAATGTCAGGATTTTCACTGTTGAAATTACTAGCCAGTTAACTAGAATGATGAATTTCAAAAATAGGCCTCCAATAGTGAAATTAAGGGTTTTCAGATTGGCTAACAGTAGAGTAACACCCCCATCCTTGGAAAAACGGGCCATAAGAATCCAATTTGGCCTGAAGCCCTTACCCTTTGGGATGATGTCCTACAGTCTAATCCTCTAAAAAATGTTCTAGTCCAGCCACGAACACAGATTTTGTTAAAGGTAATAAGGTACTGCTTCTTGAAGGTAACTTTCAACCAAGGTGGTAGTTAGAACAACTCAAATGTGCAGAGAGCAACGTGCTTGAGCCTACAAGACATGCTATGTTTTCTTGCTTAGTTAACATCTGTATTTATGACTGAAGTTGGTGTGAAACTGTTTTCATTATAACCTGGCTGTTAGGGGGTGACTTGGGGGTGAGAGAGAGAGAGAGAGAGAGAGAGAGAGAGAGAGTGTGTGTGTGTGTGCGTGTGTGCACGCGCACGCGTGGTGGGGGAACTCTCCCCCCCACTCCTCAAAAACTTCATTGGGTACTGTTCAGCTACCAAGAGTTGTACATGAGTACACTGGCTTATGTCAGTTCACAATTGCCTCACCCCTTCTATTTTTCCCTTAAACTCCTAAAATATGGATCTTCCATGTATTACTCTCTTCAGTTTTCCACCTTTTGTGCCATATGCTAGCTTACCGTGGTTTCAAATTTTTCTTCAAGTGTGTCTGATATACACACCAGTCAAATCTTCCCCCAATAACATTAGAATAGAGACCCCAAGATGACAGATCCCTCTGCATGTCTTATTCATTGTTTTATTTAAGCCAGTAGCTTAATTAGTGCCTGACACATTTCTGAAGAAAACTGTAAATTTCAACTCTTTCTCATGGAAATCTTCCTCTCTCTCACCCCAGTGTTAGGTTCTATTCCCTGTATAGAATTCTGCTTATTCCTTTCCTAAGGCTGCAGCACCTTCCAGGGTCTTGGCTTTGTGCAGTGGCCTCAGTCCCAGCTTCCCCATATTGTCAGGCCATATCTCTTGCTGTTAAAATCCCAGAGTCCATTGTCAAGGCTCACAGCCAAGACTACCATCCCCCGAGTCAGTGTAGTTTCAGCTCCTGAGTTTACTCTGGCTTTGCTTTTTTTCTTCATTTCTGGCAGCTAAAATTTCCTTTCTTTTCTTTTGCAGTCAGTTGTGTGTATTTGTTGTTTATATTTCATCTGACATTTCCGAGTTTGGAGCTATGGGATGGTGGTAGTAGGATAATTTATGCCAGTTCAGTCTGCCATGCCACCATGATTCTTGGAAATTAACTCCACTATCTGCAGATATGTCCCAACAGAATAAGTCACTTATACTGAAGTTCTTCATTTTTTATAGGAAATCCTTTTATCTATGACCAATGGCCATTTGAACCTCTGAAAAAGTCTAATTGTTAGAATTAGTAAAATGACCCAAACCAAACTTTGATTTTGTTCAGTGACAATGTGTCCAGCGTGTGAATTATGTTGTCAGCATCCCTTGCAGCTAGCAGATAGCCATGTGACATAGTTGTGGAAAATAAGACATAAGCTGGGAATTTCTGAAAAAGTTTTGTCTTTGTGATAGAGGCAGCAAGACTTCTGGCTTTCCCTTTCTACTTCCTGTAGTCTATATTAAGGATGTAATGGTGGCAATACCCAAAATCAACTTGGGAATTTTATGTGAGAGTTAAAAAAAAAAAAAAAAGCCCTCCATCTTGTTTAAGCGTGAGAGTTAAAAAAAAAAAACAAAGCCCTCCATCTTGTTTAAGTTACTGTTTTAGGGTTTTCTGTTACACTGTAGCCTAATTCAATTACTAACTGACATGCCCTGAAAGGCAGATCAAATGAAGAAAACAAAACTGACAACAGAAAGAAAATATTTAGCAAAAATGTATGAAGTAAAGTCAGTAAGAATTCCAGGGAGAGGAGAAATTATAAGTAGGAGATTTTGAGAGATTGCTTTAAAACATGGTAACTGAGAAACGATTTGGAGAAAACCCTCATAGATAGTAAAGGTCCACATGCCATAACCTCTAGATTAAAAGGCACCTAATAATCATAATAATCAATTTTATTTGTATTAGTAGTAATATTGAGAATAATTTTATTTACACTTCCACCTTTCATAGGGAAAATGCAATCAATAAAGACCCAAATGGCTCTAGTGGTTTCAGTGCATGTCTCAAGTTATCAATGATTTAACTGTAGAAAAGTATGAAGTAGACCTGCTTTCTTATGGTCAGAAAATATTAGCCCTTAAACTTAATTGCCAGGTATGCTTTTGTGGTTTGATCTCTTCCCTGCATAAGCATGATGGAAGTACAATTACTTGGTCACTATTTAACATTTAAGTTCTGTTTTTCAATATCTAACCAAGGGCATCAACTAATTTAAACAATATTTCTAGCAGTAAATAATTCTGCATGTGATAAAATAATTTGGCTTTTCTCAAATTTAAAGGGTATAGCATTAACTGAAACTAACACCCATTCAAGAAATATTTGAGTGTCTTCTATTTACCAGGCACAGTGCTAGTACTGTATGCATGTTATCCCATATTAATTATAACAACCCATGAAAAAGAGATGATCTGAATTTTGTAGAGTCAAAGAGATAATATTACTCAATCATTGTCATAGGAATAGAAAGTAGCAGGGCTATAATATAAAACCAAGACTTTTGATTCCAAGATCAATACTTTTTTACAGTGCTATTATGCTGCTTTTATACAATCTTTGATCATAGCACTTTTCATAATTAGGGAATAGTTTTCTCAATTTGGTGGTCACTGTATTTTCTTTTTTTTTTTTCCTTTTTTTTTTTTTTTTCTTTTTTACTGACCGGTAACGGGATCGCAACCCTTGGTGTTGCGCCCGTACCGGGGACCGGCAACAGGATCGCAACCCTCGGTGTTGCGCCTGCACCATGCTCAGCCAGTGAGCGGGAACCAGTCTCCACATGGGATCCGAACCCTCGGCGGGAGCACCGCCGCACTCCCAAGCGGCGCACTCTCCAGTGCGCCAACCAGGCCGGCCAGTCACTGTATTTTCTTATAAGGAAAAAAGTTTGAAGGACAGTGAAAAATTGACCTAATTCTTGGAATTACAATGGTAATTAACAACTGGGTTTTTTCGTTTGTTTGTTTTAAAATGGTTTGAGAACATGGCCAGAGTTTTTAGAACATTTCTACTTGTCACTTTTGCTCCAGGATTACCTTCCACTGAGAGGAGGAGGGGACCCCATTTTTATCATCCCAGTGAATTTATGAAGATGAATAAGCCCATCTCTGTCCTCAAGGGGCTCATAATCTAAGAAGGGGAACAGACATGTAGATAAATTAATGGTAAATTTAGCACTAGTGATAGCAATTTAGCACTAATTGATACAAGACATACTTATGGCACAAAGAGAAAACCAACTTTACCTATGAGACCCAAGATCAAGATACTTAGGATCTGACCTCTGAACTGAGCTTTGAAAAATGGGATATTTCCTGAGTGCTTACTATGTGCCAGATAGTGTGCTAAGTGATATATCTGGACTATCTAAATCAAATCCTCATTACAATTTGAGAAATAGGTAACCCCATTTTACGAATGAGTTCAGGTGGTTTAATGTAGAACTCACTCTGCTAAATATTGTGCTCTGAGACACACAGTAAAATAAATAACAGGATGGAGTCACAGAGGAAAAGGAATTGTTACAAGACCATCACATTCTCATTTACATACAAGGAATGTGAAGTCAGGAGGCTGAAGGTATTAGCAAAAAGTCACATAGTGAAGATAGAGAGATCTCATCTATTCCATCAAGGGCCTGTGTGTTGTATGATCACTGTTCCCTGAAGATGTTATTCTCATCCTGCATTTGCTTTTAATTCCTTCAAACTATCCGAAGTAGTAAGAGCTATCTGAAATCACATGCCAGCTTACCAGAGGATGAAAAAATGACTGCACCACAAAGACACACGATTTAATAGGGTTAGCTAATATTTAAAACATGATGTTTACTATAAATGTCAGTGTTTCTTAAGCAATGATCTGAAAAGATTGAGAAACAAGTAAAACAAGTTTGCCAACTTTCATGAACATTACTTCTTACATTCTCAACCTATTACATGTAGAAATAAATATAAGGGCATGAATTCAAATCCCAGGATATCCAACACAATTTCAGAAAAGACTTCTCATATAATCTCTACTCTTGTCTACCTAGACGACTAACTCTAACCCTTCACTGTACTCTATTTCTCTTACTGTTACAATATCCCCGTATGGTCTTGGCCCATACTAAGGTTTGTAGGCACTGTGATTAGCCTTTTCTGATGTCAGTCCTCAGGAGTCTTCTACCTGTCTTGTCTGAGCTTCCTGAGACATGCTTAATCATTTTTTCATAACTTAAACATTTTTTTGTAACTGAACAGTACAGATATTTATCTTGTTTGTTCAGTTTCAAGCTAAAGGTTTAAATGCTTTTGTAAAAAAAAAAAGTTATTTCTTTAGGGTCATAATAAAAACTATCATTCTCATAAAGCATGCAGTTTTAAAAACATACTTTACCCTGAAGAGTCAAGGTGGATGACTTTTAAGATAGACTAGGATACACATCACATGATTTGGGGGTGGACACTGAGGGAGCGCATATGAGCTTAGGAGCAAAATAAACAGAAATAGTATTTAATGAACACCTTTGCTGCCAACACTGTGCAGGGTCCTTCACATAGTTCTCTTACTCATAACAACCTGATGTAGCAGTTTTTTTTATTTTTTATTTTACAGAGAACTATCCAGAGAAGATGACCTTGTTCAAGGTCACACAGAGGGCTGAGTGGGGAAAGCTTCTCATAATGTCAGAATAACAGGGCTATCTAAAGTCAACTGCACAACTTCAGGCACTATTTATACTTTCAACCAACGAACCCTTATAAAATATGCATGGAGAACAAATCGCCAAAAAAACCTCTCTTGAACTACTTTTAAAAAACAAAATTAAACAGCCCAAATCCTATTTTTAAATGTTTTCAGACAGAAGGATAAATTCTGAACATAACTCGATAGTCTTTAAAGAACCATTTTGAAATAAGCAAGGAAAAGTTCACAGCTTTTAAACTAGTTACAACTGCACCTGGATAGTCAAGACAGACAGTTAAGTAGCTGAACAGGTTTTACTGCTAAGATTTTGATCCATGGAACCGTTTTACTTAGCCTCACAGGAATAATGTATATTAAGTTATAAAAAATACTCTTGGGGTGAACTCTTCAGGACTAGTAAAATAATAATATGAATTTTAAAAAAATACCCTTGGGAATTAAAGGAAATTAAGGCTAATATAAAAAAGTAATCCTAACTGACTTATTACATATAAAAATCCCAAATGTGAAACTGCTGTTGGTTTCATAATGTCCTGGCAGCTTTGTGAAGAATTAAAAGTTTAAAAATAAAAACACCTTTTCATTTTAACCAGGAATCTGAAATAAGAATATTTCTAGTTTTTTTAAAAAAAACTGTCAATATTAAGACATTAGCAATAAAGAGAGTACACAGTTGCTTGCTATAATTTTGCACTGAATAACACTCTGATACTTATCTACAAAAATCATCTTTTAAAAAAACTAAAAGGTAAACTTTATTATATATCATAGATTTTGCCATCTTAACTGACATTTTTCAGTTACTAAAATCAATAGAAGACATTTAGAACCATAAAATTCTCCTACTGGGAATCAATGAGATGAGAAAAATATAATGAAACAGGGGAGAGGCAAAATAATTTATGCCAAATACTTAGCAAATAATTATAATAAGAGATATCAAATCTTCAAACTTGACATAAAATAGTTTAATTTCAGAACACATCCAAATATTATGAAGGAATCCAACTTTATATTATGTTCTCTATCAATACAATTAAATAACAAACGACAATATGGTAAACAATGGGGGGAAATGAAGACATTTTAACACTTACCCAGATTCTGTAACATTTAAAACTGATAAGAATATGTTCATCAGAAAAAAAATTTCTTTTACATTTCTCATATATAATTTTTAAAGAAATCAAGGTATGTATTTTCCTTTTAAGCATGGGGAACAGCTCACTCACTATAACTAGAATGTTTCCTTGTATTAATTCAAACAAGTTAGAAATACTAAAATTTTCACTTAAGTACCACTATAGTTTCATGTATAGCTTTTTCTAAGTGACAAAGTGAGACAAAGTGCGATAGCGCACACAAAGATCCTATTACATAATCAGAAAAGTATGTAATATAAAGATATAAACATATGACTATTAAACACTAGAATTAGGAATTTAACCTACAGGCCATTTAGTAGCCTAAACCATATGTATATGCTAAATATTTTCTCTCATCTAGAAATATGAAAGAAAAATTCTAAATTTTATGCACTGAGACTCAAAGGTAAATTGATGGAGAATTCCCAAATATGCTTAATTTGAAAAGGACACTTCACAAAAACTACCTTAGATTATATGCTTCTGCAATGCACTGCAAAATTTTTCTTTAAGTACTATAAATTGCAAAATAATTTAAGCACTTAACAAGTTTCAAATAAATAAGTGGAACTCACTGAAATCAGTACGTTTTGCATCTAAGTACATGAGAGAACAGATACCTCTTAATAACAAATAAAATAATGAAAAATTATTTGTTTACTGAATAGAATTAGAAAAACAGCACTCACCTTGAAGAACAAGTTTCTATATGCCTTTACTTCACATTTATATTTAATTGTGAATTTCTCATAATGTGTAGACGTCTTCCAGAGAAGAAGTGTCAAATGTAAATTCTAATTCTGGATGTAGGCACAGACAAGAGCTTATAGACATTTGCTAAGTTGCTGGAATAAAGTGCACTTCTTATGTAATGTGTTGTTTTTGAATTATCAGGCATTAGCTTATTTTAAATTGTTTAGAAATATATGGCACAACTATACTCTGGGGAAAAAATAGCAAATGACAAACCTGTTTTTAATATAATATTATGATGACGATGATGATAGCTATTATTTATCAAGAACTTAGTATGTACCAGGAATCATTCTGAACACTTCACTGGTATTAACTCATTTCTAATATATTAACTTACTTAGTCTCAATAATCCTCTCAAATAAGTACTATTATAAACTCAATTTAGCAGACTGAGGAAACCGAGGCACAGGGAGATTAATAACTTCTCCAAAGTAACACAGCTAGAAAGTGGCAGAATCAGGATATGAGCTCCAGAAGCTGGGCTTCAAAACTCTTTAACAATAAAATTATACTAATATCAAGGAATCAAACCACAAAGCTGAAAACAAGTTTACTTTAAACATTACAGCAACTATTTATTAAACATCTGAAACACAGCTAGCATTAATAATAGCTAGCATTTACTGAGTATTAATGTGATAAGTACTGTACTAATGAATTATATATACATATTCAATCCATACAACAACTACCTCTATTTTGCAGATGAGGAAACCACTAAGGTGTGAAACAGTGCCTTTCCCTCCTTCAAATCCCACAGCAAATTCACTGGTGGAGTCCAGATGGCAACAAATGCCTGATGTTAAAGCCCATGCTTATTAAAGCACACTGCAATGCCCACAAATCTGACACCAACTGCCAAATTAGGACATTCTTTTGTCTCAATATCCAGAGCCTTATGTCATGTTAGAGATATAATAACAAAACTGAAAAGATATGAGAATAATTTAAATGTACAATAATTATGCTAAAAAAAAAATCAAGCCTCTTTATACTATTCTTGCCAAATCCTTTTATCGGTATGTTAACTGGATGATATTCCAAGTCAGCTGAAGTAAACATCCACCTCCCAGCCAATCCATGCATTACAGCTGAGTGTAGGATGTTTACATGAACTGAAACTCGGTTTAATGCAGGACTTACCACAGTCTTTCCTATGTTTACATTGGTCCGTTACCTGAGACTCAAATTCATATTAAGGTACATATCATGATTTTTTTTTTTTTCTAAAAAGACAACTTTGTAGAATCTGTTGAAAAAAAAAGAATAGGCACACTGATCCACAGAAATGAGGCCAGAGTCAACTAGAAATTTATCTTGAGACAAAAATGTAGAATCCCTAAAAAGACAACTTTGTAGAATCTGTTGAAAAAAAAAGAATAGGCACACCGATCCACAGAAATGAGGCCAGAGTCAACTAGAAATTTATCTTGAGACAAAAATGTAGAATCCAAGGAAAAGGAAGAAGTGATATTCTTTTCACTGAAGGAATTCATGGCAGTGAATGCAGACATCCTGTAACATTCCACATCTAAACGCAGCTGATTTTACAGTCTTTCATCTTCCTATAGCCTTCCCTTCAAAACAATGTAACTTGCATTTACAGGAACCCATTTGATGGCCTGTATGGTGCATTAATCAGCCATTCTTCTTCACTGAGAAGATTCCTGTTTCGGGTAAAAGACAAAATTAACGAAACACCTCTGAGAAGCTCAGTCACCAATCTTCCCACTCAACCCTTCCTGCCTCTCCTCGTCTCCTTCCCCACACTCAGAATTCAGATAATTTCACCTCAGGTACATCTTTCCCACACTCTGATCTCTTTCCACCTTCTACTGTTCCAAGTGTTGTTAAGATGCCTCAAAGAAATCTCTCCCCCTCTTCCTGCATTCCTTCTGATTAAAAAAATATTACCACAAATACCTTTACTAAGCATTACAAGTGGCCCCACCAATATTCTTGGATCAAAGAAGAGGAAATCCTCAAATTTGGAAGTAAACTAAATAACCACTGCCAGTAAACTCTAAAAATCTTTGGCATTGCATAGGCATTCCAAAACCTTCAGAAACCTCCTGAGTCTCTCTACCTGACCTCTTGCCCTCTTCAGGCTGTTTTCCTGAAGCATCAGTTTTCAAAATTAAATATATACACACCGTTTTTTCCCTCTACAAGCATACTATCTTTCTGTTTTAACTACTTCTACAGCAACAATTTTTTTTTTTTTTTTTTTTTTTGCTTTTCTTTACAAATGCATAGAAATAGGTCTTTGTGGGCTAGACAATTAATATACTTTTCCTCTGGGAGAAAAATGGGTCTCAAGTTTCCAACAAGCCTTTTTATAATCAAATTTTGGATTACTATGTGCTTTTAAATTGGGGGTTTTCTGTGTTTTACTTTAGTCACTAATTGGGCATAATGCTTAATAGGAAAAAGAATGTAAGATGAGCTCCATGGTTCTCAATGCTTGGGCCCAGAGCAGCAGCAGCAGCAGCACTTGGGAACACAGGAAAAAAAGTGCATTCTCAAGCCCCACCCCAGACCTACTGAATCAGAAACTCCTCTTGCAGGGCCCAGCAACCTTCTTTAATTAATAAGCCCAAGTAATTCTGATGCATAATAATATTTAAAAACCAATGACCTGTTTTACCAAATAAGTTGAAAAGCCAAAGAAAAGACAGCAGTAAATGTCAAATTATTAGGAAGTTTGTAATACGCTACACATGAAAAAAAGGCAATGTTAAAACATGTATAATGTGTCCACCCATAACTAACCAGGCTAGGGAACCTGTGGCAGAGATGATCTGAAACAGCATAATTTTAAAAAGTAATTAAGCTTAGACTGATATTCAAACTTTTAAAAACTGTCTTGAGCACGCAGAGCAAATAATGGCACATTCATCCACCAAATTATTAGGAAGTTTGTAATACGCTACACATGAAAAAAAGGCAATGTTAAAACATGTATAATGTGTCCACCCATAACGAACCAGGCTAGAGAACCTGTGGCAGAGATGATCTGAAACAGCATAATTTTAAAAAGTAATTAAGCTTAGACTGATATTCAAACTTTTAAAAACTGTCTTGAGCACGCAGAGCAAATAATGGCACATTCATCCAATGAGTGGTAATGAGGAACGGAAAAGGAAGGGAATCAGAACGTGCTATATGCAATGATGAGGGCATGATGAGTTTAAAGGGTCATAGTCCACTTCTGGGTCACCCCAAGCCTATGACTCTACGTAGGAGGGACTCAGAATCAAGACCAATAAGGACTCTTATTTCTATGACCATTTTCTAACCAAGTACATTTGTACAACAGCAACTACTTTTAAACAGTTTGGTAGTTGTTTGCTTAAAAAAGTTACCCCTAAGATCTCAAAGCATATACTGAGGAAAAAAATATTGTCATTCCAAGAATGGTATTCAGTAACTAAAATGTTTTACTTTTAATATTAATTGGATCAAAAAGTCTTCTTAAATAGTAAAGGAATTCTGAGCTTTCTTTTTTTTTTTTCCTTTTTGTCTTTTTTACTGACGGGTAACGGGATCGCGACCCTCGGTGTTGCGCCCATACCGGGGACCGGCAATGGGATCACAACCCTCGGTGTAGCGCCCGCACCGCGATCAGCCAGTGAGCG